>NW_026542776.1:0-208207 GCF_028750875.1 Macrosteles quadrilineatus | reverse complement strand
GTGTGTACAATCGTGTACAAGCTTGTACAAGTGTGTACAAGGGTGTACAATCGTGTACAAGCTTGTACAAGTGTGTACAAGGGTGTACAGGTTTGTACAAGGTTGTACAAGTGTGTACAAGGTTATACAAGTGTGTACAAGGGTGTACAAGTTTGTACAAGTGTGTACAAGTTTGTAGTAGGTTGTACAAGGTTGTACAAGTGTGTACAAGGTTGTACAAGTGTATACAAGGTTGTACAAGTGTGTACAAGGTTGTACAAGTGTGTACAAGGTTGTACAAGTGTGTACAAGGTTGTACAAGTGTGTACAAGGGTTCACAAGTGTGTACAAGGGTGTACAATCGTGTACAAGCTTGTACAATCGTGTACAAGCTTGTACAAGTGTGTACAAGGGTTTACAGGTTTGTACAAGGTTGTACAAGTGTGTACAAGGGTGTACAAATGTGTACAAGGATGTAAAAGTTTATACAAGTGTGTACAAGTTTGTACAAGGTTGTTTAAGTGTGTACAATGTTTTACAATTGTGTACAAGGTTGTACAAGTGTGTACAAGGTTGTACAAGTGTGTACAAGGATGTACAAGTGTGTACAAGGTTGTACAAGTGTGTACAAGTTTGTACAAGTGTGTACAAGTTTGTACAAGGTTGTACAAATGTGTACAAGGGTGTACAAAAGTGTACAAGGGTGCACAAGTTTGTACAAGGGTGTACAAGTGTGTACAAGGGTGTACAGGTTTGTACAAGGATGTACAAGTGTGTACAAGCTTGAACAAGTGTGTACAAGGTTGTACAAGTGTTTACAAGGTTGTACAAGTGTGTACAAGGTTGCACAAGTGTGTACAAGGTTGCACAAGTGTGTACAAGAGTGTACAATCGTGTACAAGCTTGTACAATTGTGTACAAGGGTGTAGAGGTTTGTACAAGGTTGTACAAGTGTGTACAAGGTTTTACAATTGTGTACAAGGTTGTACAAGTGTGTACAAGGTTGTACAAGTGTGTACAAGGTTGTACAAGTGTGTACAAGCTTGTACAAGTGTGTACAAGGTTGTACAAGTGTGTACATGGTTGTTCAAGTGTGTACATGTTTGTACAAGTGTGTTTAAGTTTGTACAAGGTTGTACAAATGTGTACAAGGGTGTACAAAAGTGTACAAGGGTGCACAAGTTTGTACAAGGGTGTACAATGGTGTACAGGTTTGTACTAGGTTGTACAAATGTGTACAAGGATGTACAAGTATGTACAAGAATGTACAATTTTGTACAAGTGTGTACAAGTTTGTAAAAGGTTGTACAAGTGTGTACAAGGGTGAACAAGTGTGTACAAGGTTGTACAAGTGTGTACAAGCTTGTACAAGTGTGTACAAGCTTGTACAAGTGTGTACAAGGGTGTACAAGTGTGTACAAGGTTGTACAAGTTTTTACAAGGTTGTACAAGTGTGTACAAGGTTGTACAAGTGTGTACAAGGTTGTACAAGTGTGTACAAGGTTGTACAAGTGTGTACAAGGTTGTACAAGGTTGTACAATTGTGTACAAGGTTGTACAAGTGTGTACAAGGTTGTACAAGTGTGTACAAGGTTGTACAAGTGTGTACAAGGGTGTACAAGTTTGTACAAGTGTGTACAAGGTTGTACAAGTGTGTACAAGGGTGTACAAGTTTGTACAAGTGTGTACAAGTTTGTACAATTGTGTACAAGTTTGTACAAGGTTGTACAAATGTATACAAGGGTGCACAAGTGTGTACAAGGGTGTACAATCGTGTACAAGCTTGTACAAGTGTGTACAAGGGTGTACAGGTTTGTACAAGGTTGTACAAGTGTGTACAAGGGTGTACAAATGTGTACAAGGATGTAAAAGTTTGTACAAGTGTGTACAAGTTTGTACAAGGTTGTACAAGTAAGTACAAGTTTGTACAAGAATGTACAAGTGTGTACAAGGTTTTACAATTGTGTAAAAGGTTGTACAAATGTGTACAAGGTTGTACAAGCGTGTACAAGGTTGTACAAGTGTGTACAAGGTTGTACAAGTGTGTACAAGGTTGTACAAGTGTGTACAAGTTTGTTCAAGTGTGTACAAGTTTGTACAAAGTTGTACAAATGTGTACAAGGGTGTACAAAAGTGTACAAGGGTGCACAAGTTTGTACAAGGGTGTACAAGTGTGTACAAGCTTGTACAAGTGTGTACAAGCTTGTACAAGGGTTTACAGGTTTGTACAAGGTTGTACAAGTGTGTACAAGGGTGTACAAGTATGTACAAGAATGTACAAGTTTGTACAAGTGTGTACAAGGGTGTACAAGTATGTACAGGAATGTACAAGTTTGTACAAGTGTGTACAAGGATGTACAAATGTGTACAAGGATGTAAAAGTTTGTACAAGTGTGTACAAGTTTGTACAAGGTTGTACAAGGTTGTACAAGTGTGTACAAGGTTGTACAAGTGTGTACAAGGTTGTACAAGTGTGTACAAGGTTGTACAAGTGTGTACAAGGTTGTACAAGTGTGTACAAGGGTGCACAAGTGTGTACAAGGGTGTACAATCGTGTACAAGCTTGTACAATCGTGTACATGCTTGTTTTAAGTTTGTACAAGGGTTTACAGGTTTGTACAAGGTTGTACAAGTGTGTACAAGGGTGTACAAGTATGTACAAGGGTGTACAAGTATGTACAAGAATGTACAAGTTTGTACAAGTGTGTACAAGGGTGTACAAATGTGTACAAGGAAGTAAAAGTTTGTACAAGTGTGTACAAGTTTGTACAAGGTTGTACAAGGTTGTACAAGTGTGTACAAGGTTGTACAAGTGTGTACAAGGTTGTACAAGTGTGTACAAGTTTGTACAAGTGTGTACAAGTTTGTACAAGGTTGTACAAATGTGTACAAGGGTGTACAAAAGTGTACAAGGGTGCACAAGTTTGTACAAGGGTGTACAAATGTATACAAGGATGTAAAAGTTTGTACAAGTGTGTACAAGTTTGTACAAGGTTGTACAAGTAAGTACAAGTTTGTACAAGAATGTACAAGTGTGTACAAGGTTTTACAATTGTGTAAAAGGTTGTACAAGTGTGTACAAGCTTGTACAAGTGTGTACAAGGTTGTACAAGTGTGTACAAGGTTGTACAAGTGTGTACAAGCTTGTACAAGTGTGTACAAGGTTGTACAAGTGTGTACAAGGTTTTTCAAGTGTGTACATGTTTGTACAAGTGTGTTTAAGTTTGTACAAGGTTGTACAAATGTGTACAAGGGTGTACAAAAGTGTTCAAGGGTGCACAAGTTTGTACAAGGGTGTACAAGTGTGTACAAGCTTGTACAAGTGTGTACAAGCTTGTACAAGTGTGTACAAGCTTGTACAAGTGTGTATAAGGGTGTACAGGTTTGTACAAGGTTGTACAAGTGTGTACAAGGGTGTACAAGTATGTACAAGAATGTAAAATTTTGTACAAGTGTGTACAAGGGTGTACAAGTGTGTACAAGGTTGTACAAGTTTGTACAAGGTTTTACAATTGTGTACAAGGTTGTACAAGTGTGTACAAGGTTGTACAAGTGTGTACGAGGTTGTACAAGTGTGTACAAGGTTGTACAAGTGTGTACAAGGTTGTACAAGTGTGTACAAGGTTGTACAAGTGTACACAAGTTTGTACAAGTGTGTACAAGTTTGTACAAGTGTGTACAAGTTTTTACAAGGTTGTACAAATGTGTACAAGGGTGTACAAAAGTGTACAAGGGTGCACAAGTTTGTACAAGGGTGTACAAGTGTGTACAAGCTTGTACAAGTGTGTACAAGCTTGTACAAGTGTGTACAAGCTTGTACAAGTGTGTACAAGGGTGTACAGGTTTGTACAAGGTTGTACAAGTGTGTACAAGGGTGTACAAGTATGTACAAGAATGTACAATTTTGTACAAGTGTGTACAAGTTTGTAAAAGGTTGTACAAGTGTGTACAAGGGTGTACAAGTGTGTACAAGGTTGTACAAGTGTGTACAAGCTTGAACAAGTGTGTACAAGGTTGTACAAGTGTGTACAAGGTTGTACAAGTGTGTACAAGTTTGCACAAGTGTGTAAAAGAGTGTACAATCGTGTACAAGCTTGTACAAGTGTGTACAAGGGTGTACAGGTTTGTACAAGGTTGTACAATTGTGTAAAAGGTTGTACAAGTGTGTACAAGGGTGTACAAGTTTGTACAAGTGTGTACAAGTTTGTACAAGTGTGTACATGTTTGTACAAGTTTGTACAAATGTATACAAGGGTGTACAAAAGTGTACAAGGGTGCACAAGTTTGTACAAGGGTGTACAAGTGTGTACAAGCTTGTACAAGTGTGTACAAGCTTGTACAAGTGTGTACAAGGGTGTACAGGTTTGTACAATTTTGTACAAGTGTTTACAAGGGTGTACAAGTATGTACAAGAATGTACAAGTTTGTACAAGTGTGTACAAGTTTGTAAAAGGTTGTACATGTGTGTACAAGGGTGTACAAGTGTGTACAAGGGTGCACAAGTGTGTACAAGGGTGTACAATCGTGTACAAGCTTGTACAAGTGTGTACAAGGGTGTACAGGTTTGTACAAGGTTGTACAAGTGTGTACAAGGGTGTACAAATGTATACAAGGATGTAAAAGTTTGTACAAGTGTGTACAAGTTTGTACAAGGTTGTACAAGTAAGTACAAGTTTGTACAAGAATGTACAAGTGTGTACAAGGTTTTACAATTGTGTAAAAGGTTGTACAAGTGTGTACAAGGTTGTACAAGTGTGTACAAGGTTGTACAAGTGTGTACAAGCTTGTACAAGTGTGTACAAGGTTGTACAAGTGTGTACAAGGTTGTACAAGTGTGTACAAGCTTGTACAAGTGTGTACAAGGTTGTACAAGTGTGTACAAGGTTGTTCAAGTGTGTACATGTTTGTACAAGTGTGTTTAAGTTTGTACAAGGTTGTAGAAATGTGTACAAGGGTGTACAAAAGTGTTCAAGGGTGCACAAGTTTGTACAAGCTTGTACAAGTGTGTACAAGGGTGTACAGGGTTGTAGAAGGTTGTACAAGTGTGTACAAGGGTGTACAAGTATGTACAAGAATGTAAAATTTTGTACAAGTGTGTACAAGGGTGTACAAGTGTGTACAAGGTTGTAAAAGTGTGTACAAGGTTTTACAATTGTGTACAAGGTTGTACAAGTGTGTACAAGGTTGTACAAGTGTGTACGAGGTTGTACAAGTGTGTACAAGGTTGTACAAGTGTGTACAAGGTTGTACAAGTGTGTACAAGGTTGTACAAGTGTACACAAGTTTGTACAAGTGTGTACAAGTTTGTACAAGTGTGTACAAGTTTGTACAAGGTTGTACAAATGTGTACAAGGGTGTACAAAAGTGTACAAGTGTACACAAGTTTGTACAAGTGTGTACAAGTGTGTACAAGGGTGTACAGGTTTGTACAAGGTTGTACAAGTGTGTACAAGGGTGTACAAGTATGTAAAAGAATGTACAATTTTGTACAAGTGTGTACAAGTTTGTAAAAGGTTGTACAAGTGTGTCCAAGGGTGTACAAGTGTGTACAAGGTTGTACAAGTGTGTACAAGCTTGAACAAGTGTGTACAAGGTTGTACAAGTGTGTACAAGGTTGTACAAGTGTGTACAAGGTTGCACAAGTGTGTACAAGTGTGTACAATCGTGTACAAGCTTGTACAAGTGTGTACAAGGGTGTACAATCGTGTACAAGCTTGTACAAGTGTGTACAAGGGTGTACAGGTTTGTACAAGGTTGTACAAGTGTGTACAAGGTTATACAAGTGTGTACAAGGGTGTACAAGTTTGTACAAGTGTGTACAAGTTTGTACAAGTGTGTACAAGTTTGTACAAGTTTGTACAAATGTATACAAGGGTGTACAAAAGTGTACAAGGGTGCACAAGTTTGTACAAGGGTGTACAAGTGTGTACAAGCTTGTACAAGTGTGTACAAGCTTGTACAAGTGTGTACAAGGGTGTACAGGTTTGTACAATTTTGTACAAGTGTTTACAAGGGTGTACAAGTATGTACAAGAATGTACAAGTTTGTACAAGTGTGTACAAGTTTGTAAAAGGTTGTACATGTGTGTACAAGGGTGTACAAGTGTGTACAAGGGTGCACAAGTGTGTACAAGGGTGTACAATCGTGTACAAGCTTGTACAAGTGTGTACAAGGGTGTACAGGTTTGTACAAGGTTGTACAAGTGTGTACAAGGGTGTACAAATGTATACAAGGATGTAAAAGTTTGTACAAGTGTGTACAAGTTTGTACAAGGTTGTACAAGTAAGTACAAGTTTGTACAAGAATGTACAAGTGTGTACAAGGTTTTACAATTGTGTAAAAGGTTGTACAAGTGTGTACAAGGTTGTACAAGTGTGTACAAGCTTGTACAAGTGTGTACAAGGTTGTACAAGTGTGTACAAGGTTGTACAAGTGTGTACAAGCTTGTACAAGTGTGTACAAGGTTGTACAAGTGTGTACAAGGTTGTTCAAGTGTGTACATGTTTGTACAAGTGTGTTTAAGTTTGTACAAGGTTGTACAAATGTGTACAAGGGTGTACAAAAGTGTTCAAGGGTGCACAAGTTTGTACAAGGGTGTACAAGTGTGTACAAGCTTGTACAAGTGTGTACAAGCTTGTACAAGTGTGTACAAGCTTGTACAAGTGTGTACAAGCTTGTACAAGTTTGTACAAGGGTGTACAGGTTTGTACAAGGTTGTACAAGTGTGTACAAGGGTGTACAAGTATGTACAAGAATGTAAAATTTTGTACAAGTGTGTACAAGGGTGTACAAGTGTGTACAAGGTTGTACAAGTTTGTACAAGGTTTTACAATTGTGTACAAGGTTGTACAAGTGTGTACAAGGTTGTACAAGTGTGTACGAGGTTGTACAAGTGTGTAAAAGGTTGTACAAGTGTGTACAAGGTTGTACAAGTGTGTACAAGGTTGTACAAGTGTACACAAGTTTGTACAAGTGTGTACAAGTTTGTACAAGTGTGTACAAGTTTGTACAAGGTTGTACAAATGTGTACAAGGGTGTACAAAAGTGTACAAGGGTGCACAAGTTTGTACAAGGGTGTACAAGTGTGTACAAGCTTGTACAAGTGTGTACAAGGGTGTACAGGTTTGTACAAGGTTGTACAAGTGTGTACAAGGGTGTACAAGTATGTACAAGAATGTACAATTTTGTACAAGTGTGTACAAGTTTGTAAAAGGTTGTACAAGTGTGTACAAGGGTGTACAAGTGTGTACAAGGTTGTACAAGTGTGTACAAGCTTGAACAAGTGTGTACAAGGTTGTACAAGTGTGTACAAGGTTGTACAAGTGTGTACAAGGTTGCACAAGTGTGTACAAGAGTGTACAATCGTGTACAAGCTTGTACAAGTGTGTACAAGGGTGTACAGGTTTGTACAATGTTGTACAAGTGTGTACAAGGTTGTACAAGTGTGTACAAGGGTGTACAAGTTTGTACAAGTGTGTACAAGTTTGTACAAGTGTGTTTAAGTTTGTACAAGGTTGTACAAATGTGTACAAGGGTGTACAAAAGTGTTCAAGGGTGCACAAGTTTGTACAAGGGTGTACAAGTGTGTACAAGCTTGTACAAGTGTGTACAAGCTTGTACAAGTGTGTACAAGCTTGTACAAGTGTGTACAAGGGTGTACAGGTTTGTACAAGGTTGTACAAGTGTGTACAAGGGTGTACAAGTATGTACAAGAATGTAAAATTTTGTACAAGTGTGTACAAGGGTGTACAAGTGTGTACAAGGTTGTAAAAGTGTGTACAAGGTTTTACAATTGTGTACAAGGTTGTACAAGTGTGTACAAGGTTGTACAAGTGTGTACGAGGTTGTACAAGTGTGTACAAGGTTGTACAAGTGTGTACAAGGTTGTACAAGTGTGTACAAGGTTGTACAAGTGTACACAAGTTTGTACAAGTGTGTACAAGTTTGTACAAGTGTGTACAAGTTTGTACAAGGTTGTACAAATGTGTACAAGGGTGTACAAAAGTGTACAAGTGTACACAAGTTTGTACAAGTGTGTACAAGTGTGTACAAGGGTGTACAGGTTTGTACAAGGTTGTACAAGTGTGTACAAGGGTGTACAAGTATGTAAAAGAATGTACAATTTTGTACAAGTGTGTACAAGTTTGTAAAAGGTTGTACAAGTGTGTACAAGTTTGTAAAAGGTTGTACAAGTGTGTACAAGGGTGTACAAGTGTGTACAAGGTTGTACAAGTGTGTACAAGCTTGAACAAGTGTGTACAAGGTTGTACAAGTGTGTACAAGGTTGTACAAGTGTGTACAAGGTTGCACAAGTGTGTACAAGAGTGTACAATCGTGTACAAGCTTGTACAAGTGTGTACAAGGGTGTACAGGTTTGTACAAGGTTGTACAAGTGTGTACAAGGTTGTACAAGTGTGTACAAGGGTGTACAAGTTTGTACAAGTGTGTACAAGTTTGTACAAGTGTGTACAAGTTTGTACAAGATTGTACAAATGTATACAAGGGTGTACAAAAGTGTACAAGGGTGCACAAGTTTGTACAAGGGTGTACAAGTGTGTACAAGCTTGTACAAGTGTGTACAAGGGTGTACAGGTTTGTACAATTTTGTACAAGTGTTTACAAGGGTGTACAAGTATGTACAAGAATGTACAAGTTTGTACAAGTGTGTACAAGTTTGTAAAAGGTTGTACATGTGTGTACAAGGGTGTACAAGTGTGTACAAGGGTGCACAAGTGTGTACAAGGGTGTACAATCGTGTACAAGCTTGTACAAGTGTGTACAAGGGTGTACAGGTTTGTACAAAGTTGTACAAGTGTGTACAAGGGTGTACAAATGTATACAAGGATGTAAAAGTTTGTACAAGTGTGTACAAGTTTGTACAAGGTTGTACAAGTAAGTACAAGTTTGTACAAGAATGTACAAGTGTGTACAAGGTTTTACAATTGTGTAAAAGGTTGTACAAGTGTGTACAAGGTTGTACAAGTGTGTACAAGCTTGTACAAGTGTGTACAAGGTTGTACAAGTGTGTACAAGGTTGTACAAGTGTGTACAAGGTTGTACAAGTGTGTACAAGCTTGTACAAGTGTGTACAAAGTTGTACAAGTGTGTACAAGCTTGTACAAGTGTGTACAAGCTTGTACAAGTGTGTACAAGCTTGTACAAGTGTGTACAAGCTTGTACAAGTGTGTACAAGCTTGTACAAGTGTGTACAAGCTTGTACAAGTGTGTACAAGCTTGTACAAGTGTGTACAAGGGTGTACAGGTTTGTACAAGGTTGTACAAGTGTGTACAAGGTTGTACAAGTGTGTACAAGGTTGTACAAGTGTACACAAGTTTGTACAAGTGTGTACAAGTTTGTACAAGTGTGTACAAGTTTGTACAAGTTTGTACAAATGTGTACAAGGGTGTACAAAAGTGTACAAGGGTGCCCAAGTTTGTACAAGGGTGTACAAGTGTGTACAAGGGTGTACAAGTATGTACAAGAATGTACAATTTTGTACAAGTGTGTACAAGTTTGTAAAAGGTTGTACAAGTGTGTACAAGGGTGTACAGGTTTGTACAAGGTTGTACAAGTGTGTACAAGGGTGTACAAGTATGTACAAGAATGTAAAATTTTGTACAAGTGTGTACAAGGGTGTACAAGTGTGTACAAGGTTGTACAAGTTTGTACAAGGTTTTACAATTGTGTACAAGGTTGTACAAGTGTGTACAAGGTTGTACAAGTGTGTACGAGGTTGTACAAGTGTGTAAAAGGTTGTACAAGTGTGTACAAGGTTGTACAAGTGTGTACAAGGTTGTACAAGTGTACACAAGTTTGTACAAGTGTGTACAAGTTTGTACAAGTGTGTACAAGTTTGTACAAGGTTGTACAAATGTGTACAAGGGTGTACAAAAGTGTACAAGGGTGCACAAGTTTGTACAAGGGTGTACAAGTGTGTACAAGCTTGTACAAGTGTGTACAAGCTTGTACAAGTGTGTACAAGCTTGTACAAGTGTGTACAAGGGTGTACAGGTTTGTACAAGGTTGTACAAGTGTGTACAAGGGTGTACAAGTATGTACAAGAATGTACAATTTTGTACAAGTGTGTACAAGTTTGTAAAAGGTTGTACAAGTGTGTACAAGGGTGTACAAGTGTGTACAAGGTTGTACAAGTGTGTACAAGCTTGAACAAGTGTGTACAAGGTTGTACAAGTGTGTACAAGGTTGTACAAGTGTGTACAAGGTTGCACAAGTGTGTACAAGAGTGTACAATCGTGTACAAGCTTGTACAAGTGTGTACAAGGGTGTACAGGTTTGTACAAGGTTGTACAAGTGTGTACAAGGTTGTACAAGTGTGTACAAGGGTGTACAAGTTTGTACAAGTGTGTACAAGTTTGTACATGTGTGTTTAAGTTTGTACAAGGTTGTACAAATGTGTACAAGGGTGTACAAAAGTGTTCAAGGGTGCACAAGTTTGTACAAGGGTGTACAAGTGTGTACAAGCTTGTACAAGTGTGTACAAGCTTGTACAAGTGTGTACAAGCTTGTACAAGTGTGTACAAGGGTGTACAGGTTTGTACAAGGTTGTACAAGTGTGTACAAGGGTGTACAAGTATGTACAAGAATGTAAAATTTTGTACAAGTGTGTACAAGGGTGTACAAGTGTGTACAAGGTTGTAAAAGTGTGTACAAGGTTTTACAATTGTGTACAAGGTTGTACAAGTGTGTACAAGGTTGTACAAGTGTGTACGAGGTTGTACAAGTGTGTACAAGGTTGTACAAGTGTGTACAAGGTTGTACAAGTGTGTACAAGGTTGTACAAGTGTACACAAGTTTGTACAAGTGTGTACAAGTTTGTACAAGTGTGTACAAGTTTGTACAAGGTTGTACAAATGTGTACAAGGGTGTACAAAAGAGTACAAGTGTACACAAGTTTGTACAAGTATGTACAAGTGTGTACAAGGGTGTACAGGTTTGTACAAGGTTGTACAAGTGTGTACAAGGGTGTACAAGTATGTAAAAGAATGTACAATTTTGTACAAGTGTGTACAAGTTTGTAAAAGGTTGTACAAGTGTGTACAAGTTTGTAAAAGGTTGTACAAGTGTGTACAAGGGTGTACAAGTGTGTACAAGGTTGTACAAGTGTGTACAAGCTTGAACAAGTGTGTACAAGGTTGTACAAGTGTGTACAAGGTTGTACAAGTGTGTACAAGGTTGCACAAGTGTGTACAAGAGTGTACAATCGTGTACAAGCTTGTACAAGTGTGTACAAGGGTGTACAGGTTTGTACAAGGTTGTACAAGTGTGTACAAGGTTGTACAAGTGTGTACAAGGGTGTACAAGTTTGTACAAGTGTGTACAAGTTTGTACAAGTGTGTACAAGTTTGTACAAGTTTGTACAAATGTATACAAGGGTGTACAAAAGTGTACAAGGGTGCACAAGTTTGTACAAGGGTGTACAAGTGTGTACAAGCTTGTACAAGTGTGTACAAGGGTGTACAGGTTTGTACAATTTTGTACAAGTGTTTACAAGGGTGTACAAGTATGTACAAGAATGTACAAGTTTGTACAAGTGTGTACAAGTTTGTAAAAGGTTGTACATGTGTGTACAAGGGTGTACAAGTGTGTACAAGGGTGCACAAGTGTGTACAAGGGTGTACAATCGTGTACAAGCTTGTACAAGTGTGTACAAGGGTGTACAGGTTTGTACAAAGTTGTACAAGTGTGTACAAGGGTGTACAAATGTATACAAGGATGTAAAAGTTTGTACAAGTGTGTACAAGTTTGTACAAGGTTGTACAAGTAAGTACAAGTTTGTACAAGAATGTACAAGTGTGTACAAGGTTTTACAATTGTGTAAAAGGTTGTACAAGTGTGTACAAGGTTGTACAAGTGTGTACAAGCTTGTACAAGTGTGTACAAGGTTGTACAAGTGTGTACAAGGTTGTACAAGTGTGTACAAGCTTGTACAAGTGTGTACAAAGTTGTACAAGTGTGTACAAGCTTGTACAAGTGTGTACAAGCTTGTACAAGTGTGTACAAGCTTGTACAAGTGTGTACAAGCTTGTACAAGTGTGTAAGTAGATATAATAGGAGAATATGACCCCACTTTCGGCGTTTTAGAGGCACTTTTAGGGCACTTTTTATAGGGGAAAAATGAGAAAAAAATGGAAGAGCTTTTTTTGGCCACTTTTTTCAAAGACCCAGCTCTCGACCTATACACCCCTATATAAATTTTCTACTTTTGTTAATACTAAAAATCACGTCTGGAATATGGCTCATTTTTTTTGGCCACTTTTTTAAAGACTGGCTATATTTAGATCTCGTCCAATACAAGCCCATACAAATGTTCAAACTCCATTAAAATTTTAAATCCACATCCATTCACAAGTATATGCGAGGTTTGTACGCGAACTCGGGTGTGCTCCCTTAGGCTTGCTTCTCAACATCCTTAGTGGAAATCCATGAGTTCTGGCTACTTGGGAACCCAAGCCATTTGACATACAACGAATCACCCTTTCTCCTAATTACCTTCTCTACCAAATACATGTCCTTATACTTGGTCTTTAACAACTCCTCTGTATAGAAGCCTCCCCTGATTATATTGCCATTTTCATCTTTCAAGATATAAGTCACAGGCTTTGTATTCTTAACTTCTGCTATTGTAAATAGTTCCCCTGTCCAATTTGGAGTATAACCTTTACTAAAAACATGTTTATACTTGGAAATCCTCACGCTATCACCTACCTTATATCTTGGCTTTTTAACTTGCACTACTTTAGAAGTCAACCTCTCATGCACATATTTACTATTCTTAACATTCACTTGGTTAGGCTTCATTCCTATAGATCTATGCACTTTATTATTATATTTTCGAATTAACTTTGGAAGTAAATCCAACCATTTATAACTCCCCTGAGCACTAAATTCCCTATATAACCAATTCTTTAAAGTCCTCTGAAACCTCTCCACAATTGCAGCCTTAGTTGTAGAAAATGTGTGATAGTGATTAATATTTAATTTTTTCATTAGTTTGCTAAAATATTGATTAAAAAATTCTTTTCCATTGTCAGATTGAATGTTTTTAACCCCCTTTGGTAGAATGGTTTTAATGGCTTCTGTAACCACTAACCCTGTCTTATTCTTTAGTGGAGCAGCATAAGCTTTTTTAGAAAATGTATCTATTAAAGTTAAAATATATTTATTGCCAGAATTTTCTCTAGCATAGTTTTGCATATCAATTAAATCTATTTGTATGGTTTCGTTTATACCCAATACTTTAAAAGACCTTCTAATGAAATTCTTTCTTGCAGGCTTATGAAGTTCGTATGCAATTTTATTCATTTTTTATAACATCACTCTTTCCTTGTACTGTAAATATATTACCATTAGCCCCAATCAATAGATTATCTTCCATTCTTTTAAATACATAGTTTTCTGGTATATATGGTCTATTATCTATATACTTAAATCCACTCAAAGATGTGGGGTCAGCAACTAATAAATCAGGATTGTATTCCATCAAATTAAATTTTCTTCCTCCATATACAAATTTTGATCCATCATAATACATAGCTTGTGACATTAAACAAATATCATCTAAATATTCCCCCATTGGTAGATTTCTTATATATTGTTTTTTGGCATCCCAACATTTTTCTTTTTTATCAAAAGTTATAGTCTGTTCTTTTGTAACACAGTCAGTGTCATCAATGGCAGGTTTAACACGTACTAACCTTTTATTATTAAAATTCCAATAGCCTACTTCCATTTTTGGAACTTGTGAAACATTCACAGCATCTTTACTATCTGTACCTTCTATCAAATTGCTAAGTTTCTGTTTCTTAGCATTCCAAACACCATTCTCTGATTCTAAAAATTCATAATTATTATCGTCTTGTACAAATTTACCATCTTCTTTTCGTATTAAAGTCTGTTGTAAAGTGGGCACATCATTTAAACTTTCACCCTTTTCTACATTAGTAATTTTCCGTTTCTTAGCATTCCAAACTCCATTCTCTGATTCTAAAAATTCATAATTATTATTGTCTTGTACAAATGTACCACCGTCTTTACGTATTAAAGTCTGTTGTAAAGTGGGCACATCATCTAAACTTTCACCCTTTTCCACATTAGTAATTTTCTGTTTTTTAGCATTCCAATTTTTATTCTTAGATTCTAAAAACTCATATTTAGTTTTACCTTGTAAAAAGACATCACCTTTTCTAGTTAATGTCTGTCCCAAAGTTGATACATCATCTAAAAACTCCCCATCTTTAACATTACCAATTTTACGGTTTAAACCATTCCAACTATCGTCTTGTAAATTTAAAGTAGGTTCACTACTAGCCCTGGGTTCTGCAGGCTTATTATATGGATTATATAAACGATAAAATTTATCTATAAACATATTTTTATTTAATAAATAATACCACTTTCTCTCAATTCCTCAATAATGGAATCTATTTCATTATCCACTCCTGAGTTACCGGCTTGGCGACTTAGCCAAAGAAGTCTTAACCTATCTACAAGCTCATTAGGATCATCCCAATAAATATAGTCTATTTTATTACCAGTCACTTGTCTCAAACCTTCACCAACAGATTTAAAAAGAGGTTTAATTATATTAAGATATTTAGTATGTCTATTACTTGAAATTGGTGCACCATCTTTGTAACTCTTTAAATGTCCATTTGTAGCTTCCAAAATTTCTTTATAATTTTGCAAATCAGCCGGAGTATAATCCTCAGGTTCTTTTAAAGTTAACAATTGCCACAAACCTTTTGTCCCCTTGTAGGTTTTATTTGCAATTGTAACATCATCATTGGCAATGTCAACTTCCTTATTTCCAATAAAAAATTTATTTGCTTCTCGTCTAATACCATATGTAGTGTCTGTCATACTACTTTTACTGAGGTAATTTCCTAAATAGTCTGATGCTAAAAGACCAAAATCTAATTTCTGTGGGGTGGATTGCTGTAATGGTTGCAATCTTGGTATCACTGGTATTCTAGATGGAGTCATTGGGAGAATCTCCATTCGAGGCCTCTCTGTTTTGGCGATTTTTTTTAATTCTTGTAATGGCTCTATTAAAGGTTGGAATGTTTGAAACCTCTCTTCAGCCTCTAGAAACTTGCCACGTTTTAAAGCTCTATATTTCTCTCGTATTTGATTTGCAGAGTCAACCAATTCTTGTTGAATGTTTTTCATCTTTTATTTACATTTTATTTATCTCATTTGACAAAGGATTGTACTCAAACACTTTATCATGTATTATCAAACAATATGCAGATGTATTTGCTGGTACATTTTCTGCAGTTTCAATCTCTAATTTAATATCAACAATTCCTTCCTTCACTGTTTCGTTCTGTCTAGAACAGTCTATTACAATTAGTGGATATTTCTTCATAAACTCAGCCCTACTAATCATAGGATCTGGGATAGTATTATAGTAAGTCTCTCTAAACCTCATAAACATCTCATAAGCTTTAGAGACATCTCCATTTTCAAAGTCGAGATTTAAATCACTATAAGGATAATATTCAGAGTTTAGAAATACTTTGAGATTTTTTAACTTACAGTGATCAAATTCATCAGTTCTTTTTCGTGCACTATTATCCCTAGCTGTTTGGAAACCAAATATAATATACCTAGGCTTCTCCAAACTTGAAGATGTCTTTACTGACCATGTATGTCTTGTAGTATTGGGATATGATGGAAGTTCATGCAACTCTAAGCTTCTAAATGCAATTTGCAAATTTTTATTTTGCAGTAACATCTTTTGTAATTGTAACTTCTCCCCATCTGATGGTATTACATGTGGCATCACCCATTGAATTGAGTTAAGTGTAATTTTAGGAATCATATCAGCAGTACCACTGGCTGGAGCACTAGTGGTTGTTAATATACAATTCAAATCATTTTTGGATCTTTTCAACACCAATTCTTGTTTGACATTTACTAATACCTTATTAAAATCCTCAAATACACCCATTAACAGTTCTAATGGCAAACAAGTACTAAACTTGCCACTTTTATGGAACTCTTTTAAATTCGTGTCAGAATCAAATGCCACATTTGACAATTTAGTTGTTTTATTGTAAGAGCTCAATATTTTCATAAGACTAGAAATTCCTGGGTTTCTTACAATGTCTATTTCTTTACCTGCAACTTCATATCTAATTTCATCAAATAAGAATGCAAATGCATTATTTATAAAATGACCTTTATCATGATTTTCAATTTCTCCCTTAATATACAGATAACTCCTACACGGGAGAGTTAGCAAATCTTGATTATTAATACATATTCGAATTTCATCGGAATTATTTATTGCCAAAGTGTTGTGGGGAACATAGGAGTGATTTGTAATTTTAACCACACTATCGTCGAATTGGGATTTCCCTGTAACGTCTAGAAAATCTTCCATTTTTATTAATAGAAAATTTTAACTTTAGTCCTATTGATCGTAGGAACCTAGCATTTTGTACACTTATAGATAAATTCTTATAAATTCTCATATCTTTTTTATATGACAAGTAATTGTAGTTTCTTCTCCATTAAAGTCAATTGCCTTGTCATGCTGATCGGCAAATGTAATACTGACAACATCTAAACTTCTCTTATTTACAGGAAAATATATAATATTTCTTGGAACTTCAATAATTTTGTAGCCAGGAGGAGCTTCTGGATAAAAGCTATGTATGGTGTGTGATTTGTTTCCATTTAAATAGGACCCGTTTGCAATATTACATTTTACTCTAATCACATTTACATTATTAATGTTTATTTTATTTGTAGATTCAAACTGAACACCAGGAGTAGAAACACCTTTAAATCCTAATAAAATAGACCCTAAACATGGTTTTGTAAAATCAAACACGTGGCTAGAAAGTAATGTCGCTTTCATAGTTTTATTATTAGCTGTAAGGAAAAAGTCTGGGATTTGCTTTTGAATTTCCTTTGCAAGCTCAACCACCTCATATGTTCCTTCAGAAATTTCTATTGTAACTGGAGCTTTGTGGTCATAATAGAAAACATCATCACCTTCTCCAATGGTTAATTTGTTGCCTTTAAGTTGATTTAATTTTGGAATAAGCCCTTTGAATAAAAGTTTGACTTTAGTATTAATTAATGCTTCTCCATTCTTATGTATTATAACTTTAAGTTTACCATCTAATAACTGGTTTAAATCATCAACTAAGATTTCTCCCTTTGGTAATGTTTTTTTCTCTACTTTGTAATATGTTAAAGTATTAAGTGGTTTTTTTACATTAAATATAGAATTATAACTTTGAAAATCTACTAATCCAATTACATAATCATCATTAATTCTATGGGAGGAAAGAACACTGACTTTAGCTCTGGCTCTGTACCCGAAAATGTTATAGTAAATGAATCCATTTTTATAAACAAAAATTTTTTATGAATGATAAACATAAAATTCCACAAATAGAACTATTTAAATCTTGTATTTGATCAGTAGTATAGAAGATTTTATGTCCCTCAAAATATTTAATTACTTCTTTTGGAGGTTGGATTCCAAATGGGTCAAAATAAATTACAATATCTTTATTTTTACGATATGCTGTCCAATGTGTGCCAGATGAACTGTCTAAATTAACTATTCCGCACTCTTTTACTTTTGGTGTTAGATTTTTTAGCTCGTTTTTTAGGTACACCCCCCGGAAGTGAGGCACGTCTTTTGCGGCCTCTAACAGCTGGTAGTTGTCCATCTTTTTTATTAAATTTTAATCCCATTCCCATTTTTGCTTTTGCCTTCATCAAATTTGTCACCGCATAAGCTGCAGCTCTTTCAGCAAGATTTGCGTCCTTGGCCGTTACTCTAGTCCAAGCTAAGTCTGCTAATCTCATGTCTGCTTTGTTCCGAGCAGCGGTATCGGGATTATTCATGTAGAATATGTCATGCTCTTTACAATAAGAGTCTAGCTTATTTTTTGGAGGTACATTTTTGGCTAAATTTTGACGTATATTCGTTCCAGGTCCACAGTACCGATATGATGGTATGTGAAGTGGAAATGGAAGATTATTTATAAGAGTATTCAATAACCCTCGACCCCTGTAAGGCTTTAAGAATAAACCTTTGCCCTTTTTACATGTTTTCTTATTATTTTTCACCATTTTTATTATATAAAAAATGTCTTTTATTCAACAAAAACATAAATTTAAAATAGTACATACTAAGGAAAATATACCAAAGAAGTTGGGTCTATTTCCTACCAATATTCGATGTGTTATTTGTGGTCCGAGTGGAAGTGGGAAGACGGTTGTAATTTATAATTTAATTGTAAAAAAGGAAGGATTAAAATTTACAAACCTATATTTAATATCAAAATCTTTAGAACAAGAAAAATATAAAAAAATAATTGAAATATTTCGTTTGTGTGACGAAGTGAAATTACACACGTTTACTGACTGTGAAATCACACCAAATGATGTCGAATCACAGTCAGTTGTTGTATTTGATGACATAAATGGTCCAAATATTACACAATTTTTCTCAATGGGTCGACATAAAAATATTAACTGTTTTTACCTGTGTCAATCTTACAGCAAAGTACACAAACATTTACGTGATAATGTAAATTTCCTAATATTATTTAAACAAGATGATTTGAATTTAAAACATGTATATAACAATCATGTTGGTAATGATTTTTCATTTAACCAATTTAGAAATCTCTGTCATCAATGTTGGGATAAAACTAAATATGGCTTTTTTGTAATAGACAAAGAAAGGTCAAAAAATAATGGCAAATATAGATTTATGTTTGATCAATTTTATAATGACCAAGAGCAAGAGTATTGATACCATCTTCCAGAATAAACCTCTTGTCATCGTCAAAGGATAGTACTTTCTTGTTCATGGTCAAGGTTTGAAGATGATGATTTGTAGATTTAATTCTTGTCACATTCTCATAGTAATCTTGCCCAGTTGCAAGACAGTTTAAATAATGTTGATGTCTGAGAAGATGTTTAACTGTAGCACCATCAGCTCCTTTAGCTTTCTTTACCTCTAAAGCTTGCTTGTCTTCTTCATATAACCATTTTAGAGGAATATAAGAATATAACTTTGGTCTTAAACCACAATATTCATACATAATATGACCATCTAATTCGTCTTTAAACTTGCCAGTGACTTTTTTATTTTTATCAGAGTATAAGAAATGGTCTTTACTATATCCAGAGGTATCAAAATAGTGCAAGTCACATTCTATTTCCTTGTAAAAGTCCTCTGTAACTATAGAATACATTAAAGAATCTGTATCTGTCATAAGAAATCTTTTGTTCTTAAATTTTGACATATAATTATAGTGGAAATCATACATTATTACTTTACTAATATCCAAAATGGTCATTCCCAAATATATAGGTTTATTAAACTTTACAACTAATTTATTTAAATGTATAGCATGTAAATTGTTATCGAACTGTTTGCTACAGTCAAACCTTGGATTAGTGACATATTTTGTTAATAGTGACTCATCCTTAAGATATATATCACGAAACTTGCGTTGGTTCATAATTGTTCGACCAAAGAGACTATTATTTAACAATTTGTAAAAGTCTTTTTCAAAATCATTTTTAGCACATTTGCGTTTTTCAATATTAAAATTAATATAGGGTGCAAGCCATTTTAATTGTCTAAATTTTAAAATTCTATGGTATTTTGTAGCAACCAAACCCAATTCCTCATATTTTTGTAATGCTTTATAATGTAAAATATATTTAGTTTTGTCATTTAAATTAGGTATTAATTTGCCATTCATTTTCTCAGGTGCTAATGGATAGTCATTATGTAAATCATGTAAGTTTTTATCATATTTTAAATCAACTTCTAAAATGTATCCAAACTCATCATTTTGATTGTATTTGTAGTCTATCTCATTCGTCCAACGAAATCCATCCACGGGTAGTGTCTCACACATAGCTGTAGAGTATAGCGAGTTACAATCTAAATATATTAAATACACACTTTCTTGATTGGGATCATAATGTTCGCCCATATATCTATTATTGGCTTTAGCATAACGTGTGGAAATCATACTGACTCCTCCTCTGATTGCACTTTCTATGAACAAATGCATGTCAATATCTTGAAATAATTGTAATTTTATACCAGTCATTCTAAGACAAGCTTCCCATGTTAATCCAGGGAGTGAATACATATGTACGGGGTCAAGTTTGTAATCCTTTAAACACAGGTCTCTAAATGTCTCAAACACATCAGCCAGTAGCAATACATCTGTTTTAAGATATAAATCATGATATTCTTGTAAATTATTTATATTGAAATGGGTCCAGACATTTTTAGCATGTTCATATTCGATGGGAGAGATATGTTCTTTAGTTAAAGTACTGTAAAATTTTTCAATTGGAGGTAGAGACTCTGCAAACTTATCTGGTCCTGTCATATATTCATAGGGAAATACGCCTTTGCGTTGTAGTAGTGGATTGTCTATGAATCTAAATGTATTTAAATTGGAAGCTAATTTGTATAATGGAAGGGACAGAAAGTTATAGGAATCTAAAAATACTAAATCATCAACAGAGAATGAAATGTACTTTTCCATATCTTTGGCTATGCAATTTAATTTACGATTATATTTTCCCAAGTGTTGCATTATTAAATGTCCATCGTAATTTTTCAAGTTATGGAAGAATACTGGTATTTTCTTTGTTACTTTATAGTTTAAATTACAATCATTATGGGCAGCTCCACGGTATTGGCCATTTGAATGACAATGTTCTCGTACCCTATCAAAATATAGAGGCTTTTCACAAATGTGACAATGTGTTGAGTTTTGGAAAGATGCCTCTTGCTCAGGAGTCATTACAAGGGGAATATATATCACCATTTGACTTTTAATAAAGTCATAAGTCTCAAATAATCTTTCGAAAAACACATCCATAACATTTTCGCCACTATATAACTCTTCAGAAATAATCTTAGAATCTTTTACTACGACAAATGCAAATCCCGATGGAATATGTATATTGGAGTTTATAAAGCACTCAAAATCAGCATAAATCACAAATGGGGCTTTAAGTTGATATTTATAATTTTTAAATTGTAATGTATCTTGTTTAGACATTTCCACTCTTTGAGCATCAAAGTTCTTACAATATGTTATATGATGTTCTAATTTATCTTTGGTGTAAAAATGTTGTAAACAAAACTTGCAAAAATACTTCTTATTGTTATGTTTTGTAGACCGCAGCATTAACATATTAAAATTACGAATTAAACAGTAATGCGATTTACGACCTTGTTGTAATAATAATAGATCTATATGAGTATTACTATTTAGTTTGGTTCTTCTTAATGGATATATAAATTTTTGGTCTTCAACTCCAAATACATTAACACTTATATTATTCTTTCTTTCAAATTGATCTATGTCAGATATTTTTACGGGATATTTTATATTTGTCATGTTCAACTTACCTACATAGGGTGCATAGTTAGAGACTCTATTAGCATGTTTAGCATTCCTTGGATATAAAGCTGCTAAAATTGACCAAAGGAAGCATTTATTATCAACATTCTTTATATTTAAAACTGCTTTTGTCAATTTAATGCTTTCTGGTGTAGGAATGTATGACTTTGGAGTTAGGGGCTTATACTTGTAAACGTGCAACTGCCAATATTTAGTGTGGTCATATATCCATCCACTACCTTCGGCTTGATATTTGTGTATGGAAGTGTCAATCTTTAAAAGAGCATTTTCAATTTGAGGCTTTAAATCTCTCTTCTCAATGGTTAGTATAGTAAGGCTTCTGAAATCTGCAATACATTCTTTCTCATTAACTAATTTTCCATTTTGATCTATTGTATATTTTATAAATTTGATTCTCCTTACTAAAGTCCATTTTATTGGTAGAGGACAAGATTGAAGAGTACTTTTAAGTTCAGTTTTAATCGATTCACCAACAAATTTAATCATTGTATATGGACATTTGTTACAAGAATTTACGTGTCTTTTAAAATGACCAACAACATTTCTTTTACAGAAATTACAAGTCTTATGAGTTTGTAATATATGAGATTTTAGAGCTATATTACTATCACAGATTAAATCACAAACTTTGCACAGTTTCACCTTCATTTTATGTATTACCTTGTAGTGGCGAATAAGGTTGCTTTTTTTGGAGAGCGATGCAAAACAATGTTGACATGTGGTCTTCATTTTTATATATGAAATTAAAAAATAGGTTAGCATCTTCTATATAGTAGAAATTACATTTTTACAATTTAAATTAATGAGAAGTAATAATTCAAATCATAATTTTATATTTTAATATTCAAAACAATTTCATACAATAAGATTTGGCAATTGTAATTTTCTAAATCAAAACTAAATCCTAAATCTTAAATAAAAACTCTTTTTAGCAGAATGCTGAGTCTACATTTATACAGAGTAAGTGTTAGTTATTTTAAAGGAGACTTGACAAAATTATATAGTGAATATAATTCGGCTAAGTTTTTAAATAATAACTTGTGCACACTTTTGACTCAAAGTCCCCAGTGATTGAGATTCAGCTAAGTTTTAAAAAATAACTTGTACACTTTTGACTCAAAGTCCCCAGTGATTGAGATTCGGCTAAGTTTAAAAAAAATAACTTGTACACTTTTGACTCAAAGTCCCCAGTGATTGAGATTCGGCTAAGTTTTAAAAAAATAACTTGTACACTTTTGACTCAAAGTCCCCAGTGATTGAGATTCGGCTAAGTTTTAAAAAAATAACTTGTACACTTTTGACTCAAAGTCCCCAGTGATTGAGATTCGGCTAAGTTTTAAAAAAATAACTTGTACACTTTTGACTCAAAGTCCCCAGTGATTGAGATTCGGCTAAGTTTAAAAAAAATAACTTGTACACTTTTGACTCAAAGTCCCCCGGTGCGTAAAGTTTGGCTAAGTTTTTAAATAATAACTTGTACACACTTTTGACTCAAAGTCCCCCCCATGAGTAAATTTGGCTAAGTTTTAAAAAAATAACTTGTATATATTTTTGACTCACTTAAAAATTGTAATAACAAAATAAGTTACTTTTTTGGATAGAGAAGCAGCACACAGTTGACATGTAACTAAAAAACAAAGTTAGCATCTTCTATATGGTGGAAATTACATTTTAGACAATTTCAATTAATGGGAAATAATAATTTAAATCAGAATTTTAAATTTTAATATTCAAAACAATTTCATACAATAAGATTTGGCAATTGTAATTTTCTAAATCAAAACTAAATCCAAAATCTTAAATAAAAATACTTTTTAGCAATTCAGATTGCTGAGTCTACATATATACAGAGTGAGTGTTAGTTATAGAGAAGACTATGTTACCTATGTTAAAAGGGACTCGACAAAATTATATAGTGAGTATAATTCGGCTAAGTTTTTAAATAATAACTTGTGCAAACTTTTGACTCAAAGTCCCCTAGTGCATGAAGTTTGGCTAAGTTTTTAAATAATAACTTGTGCAAACTTTTGACTCAAAGTCCCCCATGAGTGAATTTGGCTAAGTTTTTTAAAATAGACTTATATACATTTTAAGTTCCTTAGTGACTGTTCAAAATACTCTAAGTGTTTAAAAATAGATTTATATACATTTTAAGTTCCTTAGTGACTGTTCAAAATACTCTAAGTGTTTAAAAATAGACTTATATACATTTTTTTACAAGTTCCTTAGTGACTCAATTCGGCTAAGTTTTGAAAAATGGACTCGGGAAATTAGCTACACTCCTAAGTTAAAAGAAATACAGGGTATGAGTACAAGCATCAATTACGTCACCAATTGATCCCATGACCCGACACGCGACAACATATTACAATAGTCTAGCTTAGATGTCAAAGACTTACCATAACAAGAAGATCCAGGTGGAAGAGTGAGTGATGATTCAGTAGAATGCCCCCCTTATATACCACAAAATTGTCTAAATTAATTTAGAACTTGACAATGGAAATTGAACAAACTGAAATTGAACAATTGAATAATTGAGGTCAATCAAATCAAACATATTTGCTAATTGTCTAAACCTGCCCCAGACAGACTGGCGCCAGACAGGCAGAGAATGTTGACAATTGGTTTTGATTGGGGTCATTAGGTTACACTCTCAGTCATTCATTTGAGTCAGGCATAGTTTACACATAGCCATAAGCATGCCCGAGTTCACGCGCAAACCTCGCATATACATGGGAATGGATGTGAATTTGAAATTTTAATGGAGTTTGAACATTTGTATGGGCTTGTATTGGACGAGATCTAAATATAGCCAGTCTTTAAAAAAGTGGCCAAAAAAAGTGAGCCATATTCCAGACGTGATTTTTAGTATTAACAAAAGTAGAAAATTTATATAGGGGTGTATAGGTCGAGAGCTGGGTCTTTGAAAAAAGTGGCCAAAAAAAGCTCTTCCATTTTTTTCTCATTTTTCCCCTATAAAAAGTGCCCTAAAAGTGCCTCTAAAACGCCGAAAGTGGGGTCATATTCTCCTATTATATCTACTTGTGTACAAGCTTGTACAAGTGTGTACAAGCTTGTACAAGTGTGTACAAGCTTGTACAAGTGTGTACAAGCTTGTACAAGTGTGTACAAGGGTGTACAGGTTTGTACAAGGTTGTACAAGTGTGTACAAGGTTGTACAAGTGTGTACAAGGTTGTACAAGTGTACACAAGTTTGTACAAGTGTGTACAAGTTTGTACAAGTGTGTACAAGTTTGTACAAGTTTGTACAAATGTGTACAAGGGTGTACAAAAGTGTACAAGGGTGCCCAAGTTTGTACAAGGGTGTACAAGTGTGTACAAGGGTGTACAAGTATGTACAAGAATGTACAATTTTGTACAAGTGTGTACAAGTTTGTAAAAGGTTGTACAAGTGTGTACAAGGGTGTACAAGTGTTTACAAGGTTGCACAAGTGTGTACAAGAGTGTACAATCGTGTACAAGCTTGTACAAGTGTGTACAAGGGTGTACAGGTTTGTACAAGGTTGTACAAGTGTGTACAAGGTTGTACAAGTGTGTACAAGGTTGTACAAGTGTGTACAAGGGTGTACAAGTGTGTACAAGGTTGTACAAGTGTTTACAAGGTTGCACAAGTGTGTACAAGAATGTACAATCGTGTACAAGCTTGTACAAGTGTGTACAAGGGTGTACAGGTTTGTACAAGGTTGTACAAGTGTGTACAAGGTTGTACAAGTGTGTACAAGGTTGTACAAGTGTGTACAAGGGTGTACAAGTTTGTACAAGTGTGTACAAGTTTTTACAAGTGTGTACAAGTTTGTACAAGTTTGTACAAATGTATACAAGGGTGTACAAAAGTGTACAAGGGTGCACAAGTTTGTACAAGGGTGTACAAGTGTGTACAAGCTTGTACAAGTGTGTACAAGCTTGTACAAGTGTGTACAAGGGTGTACAGGTTTGTACAAGGTTGTACAAGTGTTTACAAGGGTGTACAAGTATGTACAAGAATGTACAAGTTTGTACAAGTGTGTACAAGTTTGTAAAAGGTTGTACAAGTGTGTACAAGGGTGTACAAGTGTGTACAAGGGTGCACAAGTGTGTACAAGGGTGTACAATCGTGTACAAGCTTGTACAAGTGTGTACAAGGGTGTACAGGTTTGTACAAGGTTGTACAAGTGTGTACAAGGTTGTACAAGTGTGTACAAGGTTGTACAAGTGTGTACAAGGTTGTACAAGTGTGTACAAGGTTGTACAAGTGTGTACAAGCTTGTACAAGTGTGTACAAGGTTGTACAAGTGTGTACAAGGTTGTACAAGTGTGTACAAGCTTGTACAAGTGTGTACAAGGTTTGTACAAGTGTGTACAAGGTTGTTCAAGTGTGTACATGTTTGTACAAGTGTGTTTAAGTTTGTACAAGGTTGTACAAATGTGTACAAGGGTGTACAAAAGTGTTCAAGGGTGCACAAGTTTGTACAAGGGTGTACAAGTGTGTACAAGCTTGTACAAGTGTGTACAAGCTTGTACAAGTGTGTACAAGCTTGTACAAGTGTTGTAATGAAGTGTTTCAAAAGACCTGAGGTAAACACCAGGAAAGGTACTCGGTGACATGAGGGAAAAGCACTGAGGGAAAGACCTGAGGGAAAGTACCAGGAAAAGGTGCTCAGTGACCCGAGGGAAAATTTCTGAGGGAAAGTGCTGAGGGAAAAGTGCGCAGGACTTTCGCTGGGTACTGGGTACCTTCCCCCACTCTCGAAGCACTTCCTGGCCCTATATAAGGAGCATCCTTGGGGGACTTCGAGAGTTGGGCCTCCGGGCCCGCCCCCGCTGGTAGGCGCCACCGGTGGGTCCCTTCCCCGCAATAGAGGCGTGTTGAGCTCGGTGCATCCCGTCCCCAGCACTAGAGGCGTGTTGAGCTCGGTGCATCCCGTCCCCCAGCACTAGAGGCGTGTTGAGCTCGGTGCTTCCCGTCCCCGCACTAGAGGCGTGTTGAGCTCGGTGCATTCCGTTCCCGTACTAGAGGCGTGTTGAGCCCGGTACATTCCGTTCCTGTACTAGAGGCGTGTTGAGCCCGGTACATTCCGTTCCGGCACTAGAGGCGTGTTGAGCCCGGTGCAGCTGGTTGGTGTGTTGAGCCCCAGCATCCGTTTTATTTCCGTTTAAGTCCCCGGTGGCCAAAGGAGCTGCCTCCCGGGACCATGTATCCGTCTGGAGGTGGATGAAGAGGCCCACCTCCACTATTTAGAAGAGAGCCGTCTAGGAGAGACGGTAGTTGGCATCTGACATTGAAACTGGCGACACCTAGAGAAGCTGCTGCGTTTGGGTTCAGGAAGGTGAGCCGCCCAGCACTTCCCGAGATAGGAGTTGGCATCCGTCGGTGACAGCGTGAGGAGCTGCTACGCAAGGAACTACCTTCAGCCTAGCACTTTTTGAGAAGAGTCTGCATCCGACAGTTACTGGTGGCATCGAGTGGAGCTGCTGCGTTTGGGCTCTGGTTAGTGAGCCGCCCAGCACTTTCCGAGACGGAGCCAGTTAGAGGACTGCAGGAGCCGAGAGAAGGAGAGTTCCGCAGGAGCCGAGAGTAGAGGACTGCGGGAGCTGAGAGAGAAGGAGTCTGCAAGAGCCGTCCGTGCTGACAGGACTTCCACAGACTGGGCTTTGTCAAGAGATATAAAGATAAACTGTAAATATTGTATATAGATTCTATAATTAGTCCTGAGATAATAAATGATGTATAATCTATGCAAGTGTTCAGTCAATCTGAGTCCTAAAATCCCCGAAAAGGTCTGAATGCTGTACAAAGGTAAAAACCTGAGAAAGTACGTTACATATTTTGGCGCCCGAACAGGGACCTGATTGACTGACACTTGTACAACAGACCAGGGGTGGACTCATTGAAACTAGAAAAAGGTTAGGCAAATTATCAACATAATGTCTGGTGACGACTTTAAATCCCAATGTCCACATACACAAAAAGATAACGTGAATTTTCAATCATCATGGATTTATAAACGAAAAGTTAATGAGTTACAGGAGGTGCTGAAGAAAATTGTGCGTCCACCGACTTCTGCGACCATAGATGACAAGCACACTATCAGTAGTTGCACTAAGAGTTATCTGGATCCCCCATGTGAGACAACTGTATCTTCAGCAATAGTTGGTAAAGAAGAATCGATGACCACAATACAACAGGTGCCAGAGGCAGTTAAGGAAACCGTGAGTACCACTGACAGTTGTCCTATATTCTGTTTTTCCGAACCTAAATTAAATCTAAATTTTTACGTAGAAAGAGATGAAACATTTCTGCCAGATAGAGGATCAAATTTTGTTCCCAATACCAGAGATTTTAAAGGGACAATTCTGGGGAAACCTCAGATTGTAAATGCTACATTTGAGAAAGAAAAGTCGTTTTCGCTTAAGAAATGGCAAAAGAAGGATCAGAAGCCTCAAAGGAGAGAGCGCAAATTCAGAGATAGGACAATGAAAGTAAAGTATTATAGACACTAAGGGAAACTGTATAAATTGGTTTAATTTTAAATGTCGTTTGAGAAGTTTCTATTATGATTTGCATTTTGTGAAGAGGATTTTTTTTTATTTGAAGAGTTGTAGTTAGTTGAAAGGAGCTCATTATTTATTTTGACCTGGAATGGGATATTGGTTTTAAGAAAGAAATTTTTTTCTTTTCTTTTGTTTTCATAAAGAAAGGGGGGAGTGTAATGAAGTGTTTCAAAAGACCTGAGGTAAACACCAGGAAAGGTACTCGGTGACATGAGGGAAAAGCACTGAGGGAAAGACCTGAGGGAAAGTACCAGGAAAAGGTGCTCAGTGACCCGAGGGAAAATTTCTGAGGGAAAGTGCTGAGGGAAAAGTGCGCAGGACTTTCGCTGGGTACTGGGTACCTTCCCCCACTCTCGAAGCACTTCCTGGCCCTATATAAGGAGCATCCTTGGGGGACTTCGAGAGTTGGGCCTCCGGGCCCGCCCCCGCCGGTAGGCGCCACCGGTGGGTCCCTTCCCCGCACTAGAGGCGTGTTGAGCTCGGTGCATCCCGTCCCCAGCACTAGAGGCGTGTTGAGCTCGGTGCATCCCGTCCCCCAGCACTAGAGGCGTGTTGAGCTCGGTGCTTCCCGTCCCCGCACTAGAGGCGTGTTGAGCTCGGTGCATTCCGTTCCCGTACTAGAGGCGTGTTGAGCCCGGTACATTCCGTTCCTGTACTAGAGGCGTGTTGAGCCCGGTACATTCCGTTCCGGCACTAGAGGCGTGTTGAGCCCGGTGCAGCTGGTTGGTGTGTTGAGCCCCAGCATCCGTTTTATTTCCGTTTAAGTCCCCGGTGGCCAAAGGAGCTGCCTCCCGGGACCATGTATCCGTCTGGAGGTGGATGAAGAGGCCCACCTCCACTATTTAGAAGAGAGCCGTCTAGGAGAGACGGTAGTTGGCATCTGACATTGAGACTGGCGACACCTAGAGAAGCTGCTGCGTTTGGGTTCAGGAAGGTGAGCCGCCCAGCACTTCCCGAGATAGGAGTTGGCATCCGTCGGTGACAGCGTGAGGAGCTGCTACGCAAGGAACTACCTTCAGCCTAGCACTTTTTGAGAAGAGTCTGCATCCGACAGTTACTGGTGGCATCGAGTGGAGCTGCTGCGTTTGGGCTCTGGTTGGTGAGCCGCCCAGCACTTTCCAAGACGGAGCCAGTTAGAGGACTGCAGGAGCCGAGAGAAGGAGAGTTCCGCAGGAGCCGAGAGTAGAGGACTGCGGGAGCTGAGAGAGAAGGAGTCTGCAAGAGCCGTCCGTGCTGACAGGACTTCCACAGACTGGGCTTTGTCAAGAGATATAAAGATAAACTGTAAATATTGTATATAGATTCTATAATTAGTCCTGAGATAATAAATGATGTATAATCTATGCAAGTGTTCAGTCAATCTGAGTCCTAAAATCCCCGAAAAGGTCTGAATGCTGTACAAAGGTAAAAACCTGAGAAAGTACGTTACAGTGTGTACAAGGGTGTACAGGTTTGTACAAGGTTGTACAAGTGTGTACAAGGGTGTACAAGTGTGTACAAGAATGTAAAATTTTGTACAAGTGTGTACAAGGGTGTACAAGTGTGTACAAGGTTGTAAAAGTGTGTACAAGGTTTTACAATTGTGTACAAGGTTGTACAAGTGTGTACAAGGTTGTACAAGTGTGTACGAGGTTGTACAAGTGTGTACAAGGTAGTACAAGTGTGTACAAGGTTGTACAAGTGTGTACAAGGTTGTACAAGTGTACACAAGTTTGTACAAGTGTGTACAAGTTTGTACAAGTGTGTACAAGTTTGTACAAGGTTGTACAAATGTGTACAAGGGTGTACAAAAGTGTACAAGGGTGCATAAGTTTGTACAAGGGTGTACAAGTGTGTACAAGCTTGTACAAGTGTGTACAAGCTTGTACAAGTGTGTACAAGGGTGTACAGGTTTGTACAAGGTTGTACAAGTGTGTACAAGGGTGTACAAGAATGTACAAGAATGTACAATTTTGTACAAGTGTGTACAAGTTTGTAAAAGGTTGTACAAGTGTGTACAAGGGTGTACAAGTGTGTACAAGGTTGTACAAGTGTGTACAAGCTTGAACAAGTGTGTACAAGGTTGTACAAGTGTGTACAAGGTTGTACAAGTGTGTACAAGGTTGCACAAGTGTGTACAAGAGTGTACAATCGTGTACAAGCTTGTACAAGTGTGTACAAGGGTGTACAGGTTTGTACAAGGTTGTACAAGTGTGTACAAGGTTGTACAAGTGTGTACAAGGGTGTACAAGTTTGTACAAGTGTGTACAAGCTTGTACAAGAGTGTACAAGTTTGTACAAGTTTGTACAAATGTATACAAGGGTGTACAAAAGTGTACAAGGGTGCACAAGTTTGTACAAGGGTGTACAAGTGTGTACAAGCTTGTACAAGTGTGTACAAGCTTGTACAAGTGTGTACAAGGGTGTACAGGTTTGTACAATTTTGTACAAGTGTTTACAAGGGTGTACAAGTATGTACAAGAATGTACAAGTTTGTACAAGTGTGTACAAGTTTGTAAAAGGTTGTACATGTGTGTACAAGGGTGTACAAGTGTGTACAAGGGTGCACAAGTGTGTACAAGGGTGTACAATCGTGTACAAGCTTGTACAAGTGTGTACAAGGGTGTACAGGTTTGTACAAGGTTGTACAAGTGTGTACAAGGGTGTACAAATGTATACAAGGATGTAAAAGTTTGTACAAGTGTGTACAAGTTTGTACAAGGTTGTACAAGTAAGTACAAGTTTGTACAAGAATGTACAAGTGTGTACAAGGTTTTACAATTGTGTAAAAGGTTGTACAAGTGTGTACAAGGTTGTACAAGTGTGTACAAGCTTGTACAAGTGTGTACAAGGTTGTACAAGTGTGTACAAGGTTGTACAAGTGTGTACAAGCTTGTACAAGTGTGTACAAGGTTGTTCAAGTGTGTACATGTTTGTACAAGTGTGTTTAAGTTTGTACAAGGTTGTACAAATGTGTACAAGGGTGTACAAAAGTGTTCAAGGGTGCACAAGTTTGTACAAGGGTGTACAAGTGTGTACAAGCTTGTACAAGTGTGTACAAGGGTGTACAGGTTTGTACAAGGTTGTACAAGTGTGTACAAGGGTGTACAAGTATGTACAAGAATGTAAAATTTTGTACAAGTGTGTACAATGGTGTACAAGTGTGTACAAGGTTGTACAAGTGTGTACAAGGTTTTACAATTGTGTACAAGGTTGTACAAGTGTGTACAAGGTTGTACAAGTGTGTACGAGGTTGTACAAGTGTGTACAAGGTTTTACAAGTGTGTACAAGGTTGTACAAGTGTGTACAAGGTTGTACAAGTGTACACAAGTTTGTACAAGTGTGTACAAGTTTGTACAAGTGTGTACAAGTTTGTACAAGGTTGTACAAATGTGTACAAGGGTGTACAAAAGGGTACAAGGGTGCACAAGTTTGTACAAGGGTGTACAAGTGTGTACAAGCTTGTACAAGTGTGTACAAGGGTGTACAGGTTTGTACAAGGTTGTACAAGTGTGTACAAGGGTGTACAAGTATGTACAAGAATGTACAATTTTGTACAAGTGTGTACAAGTTTGTAAAAGGTTGTACAAGTGTGTACAAGTGTGTACAAGGGTGTACAAGTGTGTACAAGGTTGTACAAGTGTGTACAAGCTTGAACAAGTGTGTACAAGGTTGTACAAGTGTGTACAAGGTTGTACAAGTGTGTACAAGGTTGCACAAGTGTGTACAAGAGTGTACAATCGTGTACAAGCTTGTACAAGTGTGTACAAGGGTGTACAGGTTTGTACAAGGTTGTACAAGTGTGTACAAGGTTGTACAAGTGTGTACAAGGGTGTACAAGTGTGTACAAGGGTGTACAAGTTTGTACAAGTGTGTACAAGTTTGTACAAGTGTGTACAAGTTTGTACAAGTTTGTACAAATGTATACAAGGGTGTACAAAAGTGTACAAGGGTGCACAAGTTTGTACAAGGGTGTACAAGTGTGTACAAGCTTGTACAAGTGTGTACAAGCTTGTACAAGTGTGTACAAGGGTGTACAGGTTTGTACAATTTTGTACAAGTGTTTACAAGGGTGTACAAGTATGTACAAGAATGTACAAGTTTGTACAAGTGTGTACAAGTTTGTAAAAGGTTGTACATGTGTGTACAAGGGTGTACAAGTGTGTACAAGGGTGAACAAGTGTGTACAAGGGTGCACAAGTGTGTACAAGGGTGTACAATCGTGTACAAGCTTGTACAAGTGTGTACAAGGGTGTACAGGTTTGTACAAGGTTGTACAAGTGTGTACAAGGGTGTACAAATGTGTACAAGGGTGTACAAATGTATACAAGGATGTAAAAGTTTGTACAAGTGTGTACAAGTTTGTACAAGGTTGTACAAGTAAGTACAAGTTTGTACAAGAATGTACAAGTGTGTACAAGGTTTTACAATTGTGTAAAAGGTTGTACAAGTGTGTACAAGGTTGTACAAGTGTGTACAAGCTTGTACAAGTGTGTACAAGGTTGTACAAGTGTGTACAAGGTTGTACAATTGTGTACAAGCTTGTACAAGTGTGTACAAGGTTGTACAAGTGTGTACAAGGTTGTTCAAGTGTGTACATGTTTGTACAAGTGTGTTTAAGTTTGTACAAGGTTGTACAAATGTGTACAAGGGTGTACAAAAGTGTTCAAGGGTGCACAAGTTTGTACAAGGGTGTACAAGTGTGTACAAGCTTGTACAAGTGTGTACAAGCTTGTACAAGTGTGTACAAGCTTGTACAAGTGTGTACAAGCTTGTACAAGTGTGTACAAGGGTGTACAGGTTTGTACAAGGTTGTACAAGTGTGTACAAGGGTGTACAAGTATGTACAAGAATGTAAAATTTTTTACAAGTGTGTACAAGGGTGTACAAGTGTGTACAAGGTTGTAAAAGTGTGTACAAGGTTTTACAATTGTGTACAAGGTTGTACAAGTGTGTACAAGGTTGTACAAGTGTGTACGAGGTTGTACAAGTGTGTACAAGGTTGTACAAGTGTGTACAAGGTTGTACAAGTGTGTACAAGGTTGTACAAGTGTACACAAGTTTGTACAAGTGTGTACAAGGGTGTACAAGTGTGTACAAGGTTGTAAAAGTGTGTACAAGGTTTTACAATTGTGTACAAGGTTGTACAAGTGTGTACAAGGTTGTACAAGTGTGTACGAGGTTGTACAAGTGTGTACAAGGTAGTACAAGTGTGTACAAGGTTGTACAAGTGTGTACAAGGTTGTACAAGTGTACACAAGTTTGTACAAGTGTGTACAAGTTTGTACAAGTGTGTACAAGTTTGTACAAGGTTGTACAAATGTGTACAAGGGTGTACAAAAGTGTACAAGGGTGCACAAGTTTGTACAAGGGTGTACAAGTGTGTACAAGCTTGTACAAGTGTGTACAAGCTTGTACAAGTGTGTACAAGGGTGTACAGGTTTGTACAAGGTTGTACAAGTGTGTACAAGGGTGTACAAGTATGTACAAGAATGTACAATTTTGTACAAGTGTGTACAAGTTTGTAAAAGGTTGTACAAGTGTGTACAAGGGTGTACAAGTGTGTACAAGGTTGTACAAGTGTGTACAAGCTTGAACAAGTGTGTACAAGGTTGTACAAGTGTGTACAAGGTTGTACAAGTGTGTACAAGGTTGCACACGTGTGTACAAGAGTGTACAATCGTGTACAAGCTTGTACAAGTGTGTACAAGGGTGTACAGGTTTGTACAAGGTTGTACAAGTGTGTACAAGGTTGTACAAGTGTGTACAAGGGTGTACAAGTTTGTACAAGTGTGTACAAGTTTGTACAAGTGTGTACAAGTTTGTACAAGTTTGTACAAATGTATACAAGGGTGTACAAAAGTGTACAAGGGTGCACAAGTTTGTACAAGGGTGTACAAGTGTGTACAAGCTTGTACAAGTGTGTACAAGCTTGTACAAGTGTGTACAAGGGTGTACAGGTTTGTACAATTTTGTACAAGTGTTTACAAGGGTGTACAAGTATGTACAAGAATGTACAAGTTTGTACAAGTGTGTACAAGTTTGTAAAAGGTTGTACATGTGTGTACAAGGGTGTACAAGTGTGTACAAGGGTGCACAAGTGTGTACAAGGGTGTACAATCGTGTACAAGCTTGTACAAGTGTGTACAAGGGTGTACAGGTTTGTACAAGGTTGTACAAGTGTGTACAAGGGTGTACAAATGTATACAAGGATGTAAAAGTTTGTACAAGTGTGTACAAGTTTGTACAAGGTTGTACAAGTAAGTACAAGTTTGTACAAGAATGTACAAGTGTGTACAAGGTTTTACAATTGTGTAAAAGGTTGTACAAGTGTGTACAAGGTTGTACAAGTGTGTACAAGCTTGTACAAGTGTGTACAAGGTTGTACAAGTGTGTACAAGGTTGTACAAGTGTGTACAAGCTTGTACAAGTGTGTACAAGGTTGTACAAGTGTGTACAAGGTTGTTCAAGTGTGTACATGTTTGTACAAGTGTGTTTAAGTTTGTACAAGGTTGTACAAATGTGTACAAGGGTGTACAAAAGTGTTCAAGGGTGCACAAGTTTGTACAAGGGTGTACAAGTGTGTACAAGCTTGTACAAGTGTGTACAAGCTTGTACAAGTGTGTACAAGCTTGTACAAGTGTGTACAAGCTTGTACAAGTGTGTACAAGGGTGTACAGGTTTGTACAAGGTTGTACAAGTGTGTACAAGGGTGTACAAGTATGTACAAGAATGTAAAATTTTGTACAATTGTGTACAAGGGTGTACAAGTGTGTACAAGGTTGTACAAGTGTGTACAAGGTTTTACAATTGTGTACAAGGTTGTACAAGTGTGTACAAGGTTGTACAAGTGTGTACGAGGTTGTACAAGTGTGTACAAGGTTGTACAAGTGTGTACAAGGTTGTACAAGTGTGTACAAGGTTGTACAAGTGTACACAAGTTTGTACAAGTGTGTACAAGTTTGTACAAGTGTGTACAAGTTTGTACAAGGTTTTACAAATGTGTACAAGGGTGTACAAAAGTGTACAATGGGTGCACAAGTTTGTACAAGGGTGTACAAGTGTGTACAAGCTTGTACAAGTGTGTACAAGCTTGTACAAGTGTGTACAAGCTTGTACAAGTGTGTACAAGGGTGTACAGGTTTGTACAAGGTTGTACAAGTGTGTACAAGGGTGTACAAGTATGTACAAGAATGTACAATTTTGTACAAGTGTGTACAAGTTTGTAAAAGGTTGTACAAGTGTGTACAAGGGTGTACAAGTGTGTACAAGGTTGTACAAGTGTGTACAAGCTTGAACAAGTGTGTACAAGGTTGTACAAGTGTGTACAAGGTTGTACAAGTGTGTACAAGGTTGCACAAGTGTGTACAAGAGTGTACAATCGTGTACAAGCTTGTACAAGTGTGTACAAGGGTGTACAGGTTTGTACAAGGTTGTACAAGTGTGTACAAGGTTGTACAAGTGTGTACAAGGGTGTACAAGTTTATACAAGTGTGTACAAGTTTGTACAAGTGTGTACAAGTTTGTAAAAGTTTGTACAAATGTATACAAGGGTGTACAAAAGTGTACAAGGGTGCACAAGTTTGTACAAGGGTGTACAAGTGTGTACAAGCTTGTACAAGTGTGTACAAGCTTGTACAAGTGTGTACAAGGGTGTACAGGTTTGTACAATTTTGTACAAGTGTTTACAAGGGTGTACAAGTATGTACAAGAATGTACAAGTTTGTACAAGTGTGTACAAGTTTGTAAAAGGTTGTACATGTGTGTACAAGGGTGTACAAGTGTGTACAAGGGTGCACAAGTGTGTACAAGGGTGTACAATCGTGTACAAGCTTGTACAAGTGTGTACAAGGGTGTACAGGTTTGTACAAGGTTGTACAAGTGTGTACAAGGGTGTACAAATGTATACAAGGATGTAAAAGTTTGTACAAGTGTGTACAAGTTTGTACAAGGTTGTACAAGTAAGTACAAGTTTGTACAAGAATGTACAAGTGTGTACAAGGTTTTACAATTGTGTAAAAGGTTGTACAAGTGTGTACAAGGTTGTACAAGTGTGTACAAGCTTGTACAAGTGTGTACAAGGTTGTACAAGTGTGTACAAGGTTGTACAATTGTGTACAAGCTTGTACAAGTGTGTACAAGGTTGTACAAGTGTGTACAAGGTTGTTCAAGTGTGTACATGTTTGTACAAGTGTGTTTAAGTTTGTACAAGGTTGTACAAATGTGTACAAGGGTGTACAAAAGTGTTCAAGGGTGCACAAGTTTGTACAAGGGTGTACAAGTGTGTACAAGCTTGTACAAGTGTGTACAAGCTTGTACAAGTGTGTACAAGCTTGTACAAGTGTGTACAAGGGTGTACAGGTTTGTACAAGGTTGTACAAGTGTGTACAAGGGTGTACAAGTATGTACAAGAATGTAAAATTTTGTACAAGTGTGTACAAGGGTGTACAAGTGTGTACAAGGTTGTAAAAGTGTGTACAAGGTTTTACAATTGTGTACAAGGTTGTACAAGTGTGTACAAGGTTGTACAAGTGTGTACGAGGTTGTACAAGTGTGTACAAGGTTGTACAAGTGTGTACAAGGTTGTACAAGTGTGTACAAGGTTGTACAAGTGTACACAAGTTTGTACAAGTGTGTACAAGGGTGTACAAGTGTGTACAAGGTTGTAAAAGTGTGTACAAGGTTTTACAATTGTGTACAAGGTTGTACAAGTGTGTACAAGGTTGTACAAGTGTGTACGAGGTTGTACAAGTGTGTACAAGGTAGTACAAGTGTGTACAAGGTTGTACAAGTGTGTACAAGGTTGTACAAGTGTACACAAGTTTGTACAAGTGTGTACAAGTTTGTACAAGTGTGTACAAGTTTGTACAAGGTTGTACAAATGTGTACAAGGGTGTACAAAAGTGTACAAGGGTGCACAAGTTTGTACAAGGGTGTACAAGTGTGTACAAGCTTGTACAAGTGTGTACAAGCTTGTACAAGTGTGTACAAGGGTGTACAGGTTTGTACAAGGTTGTACAAGTGTGTACAAGGGTGTACAAGTATGTACAAGAATGTACAATTTTGTACAAGTGTGTACAAGTTTGTAAAAGGTTGTACAAGTGTGTACAAGGGTGTACAAGTGTGTACAAGGTTGTACAAGTGTGTACAAGCTTGAACAAGTGTGTACAAGGTTGTACAAGTGTGTACAAGGTTGTACAAGTGTGTACAAGGTTGCACACGTGTGTACAAGAGTGTACAATCGTGTACAAGCTTGTACAAGTGTGTACAAGGGTGTACAGGTTTGTACAAGGGTGTACAAGTGTGTACAAGCTTTTCAAGTGTGTACAAGCTTGTACAAGTGTGTACAAGCTTGTACAAGTGTGTACAAGGGTGTACAGGTTTGTACAAGGTTGTACAAGTGTGTACAAGGGTGTACAAGTATGTACAAGAATGTAAAATTTTGTACAAGTGTGTACAAGGGTGTACAAGTGTGTACAAGGTTGTAAAAGTGTGTACAAGGTTTTACAATTGTGTACAAGGTTGTACAAGTGTGTACAAGGTTGTACAAGTGTGTACGAGGTTGTACAAGTGTGTACAAGGTTGTACAAGTGTGTACAAGGTTGTACAAGTGTGTACAAGGTTGTACAAGTGTACACAAGTTTGTACAAGTGTGTACAAGGGTGTACAAGTGTGTACAAGGTTGTAAAAGTGTGTACAAGGTTTTACAATTGTGTACAAGGTTGTACAAGTGTGTACAAGGTTGTACAAGTGTGTACGAGGTTGTACAAGTGTGTAAGAGGTAGTACAAGTGTGTACAAGGTTGTACAAGTGTGTACAAGGTTGTACAAGTGTACACAAGTTTGTACAAGTGTGTACAAGTTTGTACAAGTGTGTACAAGTTTGTACAAGGTTGTACAAATGTGTACAAGGGTGTACAAAAGTGTACAAGGGTGCACAAGTTTGTACAAGGGTGTACAAGTGTGTACAAGCTTGTACAAGTGTGTACAAGCTTGTACAAGTGTGTACAAGGGTGTACAGGTTTGTACAAGGTTGTACAAGTGTGTACAAGGGTGTACAAGTATGTACAATAATGTACAATTTTGTAAAAGTGTGTACAAGTTTGTAAAAGGTTGTACAAGTGTGTACAAGGGTGTACAAGTGTGTACAAGGTTGTACAAGTGTGTACAAGCTTGAACAAGTGTGTACAAGGTTGTACAAGTGTGTACAAGATTGTACAAGTGTGTACAAGGTTGCACACGTGTGTACAAGAGTGTACAATCGTGTACAAGCTTGTACAAGTGTGTACAAGGGTGTACAGGTTTGTACAAGGTTGTACAAGTGTGTACAAGGTTGTACAAGTGTGTACAAGGGTGTACAAGTTTGTACAAGTGTGTACAAGTTTGTACAAGTGTGTACAAGTTTGTACAAGTTTGTACAAATGTATACAAGGGTGTACAAAAGTGTACAAGGGTGCACAAGTTTGTACAAGGGTGTACAAGTGTGTACAAGCTTGTACAAGTGTGTACAAGCTTGTACAAGTGTGTACAAGGGTGTACAGGTTTGTACAATTTTGTACAAGTGTTTACAAGGGTGTACAAGTATGTACAAGAATGTACAAGTTTGTACAAGTGTGTACAAGTTTGTAAAAGGTTGTACATGTGTGTACAAGGGTGTACAAGTGTGTACAAGGGTGCACAAGTGTGTACAAGGGTGTACAATCGTGTACAAGCTTGTACAAGTGTGTACAAGGGTGTACAGGTTTGTACAAGGTTTTACAATTGTGTAAAAGGTTGTACAAGTGTGTACAAGGTTGTACAAGTGTGTACAAGCTTGTACAAGTGTGTACAAGGTTGTACAAGTGTGTACAAGGTTGTACAAGTGTGTACAAGCTTGTACAAGTGTGTACAAGGTTGTACAAGTGTGTACAAGGTTGTTCAAGTGTGTACATGTTTGTACAAGTGTGTTTAAGTTTGTACAAGGTTGTACAAATGTGTACAAGGGTGTACAAAAGTGTTCAAGGGTGCACAAGTTTGTACAAGGGTGTACAAGTGTGTACAAGCTTGTACAAGTGTGTACAAGCTTGTACAAGTGTGTACAAGCTTGTACAAGTGTGTACAAGCTTGTACAAGTGTGTACAAGCTTGTACAAGTGTGTACAAGGGTGTACAGGTTTGTACAAGGTTGTACAAGTGTGTACAAGGGTGTACAAGTATGTACAAGAATGTAAAATTTTGTACAAGTGTGTACAAGGGTGTACAAGTGTGTACAAGGTTGTACAAGTGTGTACAAGGTTTTACAATTGTGTACAAGGTTGTACAAGTGTGTACAAGGTTGTACAAGTGTGTACGAGGTTGTACAAGTGTGTACAAGGTTGTACAAGTGTGTACAAGGTTGTACAAGTGTGTACAAGGTTGTACAAGTGTACACAAGTTTGTACAAGTGTGTACAAGTTTGTACAAGTGTGTACAAGTTTGTACAAGGTTGTACAAATGTGTACAAGGGTGTACAAAAGTGTACAATGGGTGCACAAGTTTGTACAAGGGTGTACAAGTGTGTACATGCTTGTACAAGTGTGTACAAGCTTGTACAAGTGTGTACAAGCTTGTACAAGTGTGTACAAGGGTGTACAGGTTTGTACAAGGTTGTACAAGTGTGTACAAGGGTGTACAAGTATGTACAAGAATGTACAATTTTGTACAAGTGTGTACAAGTTTGTAAAAGGTTGTACAAGTGTGTACAAGGGTGTACAAGTGTGTACAAGGTTGTACAAGTGTGTACAAGCTTGAACAAGTGTGTACAAGGTTGTACAAGTGTGTACAAGGTTGTACAAGTGTGTACAAGGTTGCACAAGTGTGTACAAGAGTGTACAATCGTGTACAAGCTTGTACAAGTGTGTACAAGGGTGTACAGGTTTGTACAAGGTTGTACAAGTGTGTACAAGGTTGTACAAGTGTGTACAAGGGTGTACAAGTTTATACAAGTGTGTACAAGTTTGTACAAGTGTGTACAAGTTTGTAAAAGTTTGTACAAATGTATACAAGGGTGTACAAAAGTGTACAAGGGTGCACAAGTTTGTACAAGGGTGTACAAGTGTGTACAAGCTTGTACAAGTGTGTACAAGCTTGTACAAGTGTGTACAAGGGTGTACAGGTTTGTACAATTTTGTACAAGTGTTTACAAGGGTGTACAAGTATGTACAAGAATGTACAAGTTTGTACAAGTGTGTACAAGTTTGTAAAAGGTTGTACATGTGTGTACAAGGGTGTACAAGTTTGTACAAGGGTGCACAAGTGTGTACAAGGGTGTACAATCGTGTACAAGCTTGTACAAGTGTGTACAAGGGTATACAGGTTTGTACAAGGTTGTACAAGTGTGTACAGGGGTGTACAAATGTATACAAGGATGTAAAAGTTTGTACAAGTGTGTACAAGTTTGTACAAGGTTGTACAAGTAAGTACAAGTTTGTACAAGAATGTACAAGTGTGTACAAGGTTTTACAATTGTGTAAAAGGTTGTACAAGTGTGTACAAGGTTGTACAAGTGTGTACAAGCTTGTACAAGTGTGTACAAGGTTGTACAAGTGTGTACAAGGTTGTACAAGTGTGTACAAGCTTGTACAAGTGTGTACAAGGTTGTACAAGTGTGTACAAGGTTGTTCAAGTGTGTACATGTTTGTACAAGTGTGTTTAAGTTTGTACAAGGTTGTACAAATGTGTACAAGGGTGTACAAAAGTGTTCAAGGGTGCACAAGTTTGTACAAGGGTGTACAAGTGTGTACAAGCTTGTACAAGTGTGTACAAGCTTGTACAAGTGTGTACAAGGGTGTACAGGTTTGTACAAGGTTGTACAAGTGTGTACAAGGGTGTACAAGTATGTACAAGAATGTAAAATTTTGTACAAGTGTGTACAAGGGTGTACAAGTGTGTACAAGGTTGTAAAAGTGTGTACAAGGTTTTACAATTGTGTACAAGGTTGTACAAGTGTGTACAAGGTTGTACAAGTGTGTACGAGGTTGTACAAGTGTGTACAAGGTTGTACAAGTGTGTACAAGGTGGTACAAGTGTGTACAAGGTTGTACAAGTGTACACAAGTTTGTACAAGTGTGTACAAGGGTGTACAAGTGTGTACAAGGTTGTAAAAGTGTGTACAAGGTTTTACAATTGTGTACAAGGTTGTACAAGTGTGTACAAGGTTGTACAAGTGTGTACGAGGTTGTACAAGTGTGTACAAGGTAGTACAAGTGTGTACAAGGTTGTACAAGTGTGTACAAGGTTGTACAAGTGTACACAAGTTTGTACAAGTGTGTACAAGTTTGTACAAGTGTGTACAAGTTTGTACAAGGTTGTACAAATGTGTACAAGGGTGTACAAAAGTGTACAAGGGTGCACAAGTTTGTACAAGGGTGTACAAGTGTGTACAAGCTTGTACAAGTGTGTACAAGCTTGTACAAGTGTGTACAAGGGTGTACAGGTTTGTACAAGGTTGTACAAGTGTGTACAAGGGTGTACAAGTATGTACAAGAATGTACAATTTTGTACAAGTGTGTACAAGTTTGTAAAAGGTTGTACAAGTGTGTACAAGGGTGTACAAGTGTGTACAAGGTTGTACAAGTGTGTACAAGCTTGAACAAGTGTGTACAAGGTTGTACAAGTGTGTACAAGGTTGTACAAGTGTGTACAAGGTTGCACACGTGTGTACAAGAGTGTACAATCGTGTACAAGCTTGTACAAGTGTGTACAAGGGTGTACAGGTTTGTACAAGGTTGTACAAGTGTGTACAAGGTTGTACAAGTGTGTACAAGGGTGTACAAGTTTGTACAAGTGTGTACAAGTTTGTACAAGTGTGTACAAGTTTGTACAAGTTTGTACAAATGTATACAAGGCTGTACAAAAGTGTACAAGGGTGCACAAGTTTGTACAAGGGTGTACAAGTGTGTACAAGCTTGTACAAGTGTGTACAAGCTTGTACAAGTGTGTACAAGGGTGTACAGGTTTGTACAATTTTGTACAAGTGTTTACAAGGGTGTACAAGTATGTACAAGAATGTACAAGTTTGTACAAGTGTGTACAAGTTTGTAAAAGGTTGTACATGTGTGTACAAGGGTGTACAAGTGTGTACAAGGGTGCACAAGTGTGTACAAGGGTGTACAATCGTGTACAAGCTTGTACAAGTGTGTACAAGGGTGTACAGGTTTGTACAAGGTTGTACAAGTGTGTACAAGGGTGTACAAATGTATACAAGGATGTAAAAGTTTGTACAAGTGTGTACAAGTTTGTACAAGGTTGTACAAGTAAGTACAAGTTTGTACAAGAATGTACAAGTGTGTACAAGGTTTTACAATTGTGTAAAAGGTTGTACAAGTGTGTACAAGGTTGTACAAGTGTGTACAAGCTTGTACAAGTGTGTACAAGGTTGTACAAGTGTGTACAAGGTTGTACAAGTGTGTACAAGCTTGTACAAGTGTGTACAAGGTTGTACAAGTGTGTACAAGGTTGTTCAAGTGTGTACATGTTTGTACAAGTGTGTTTAAGTTTGTACAAGGTTGTACAAATGTGTACAAGGGTGTACAAAAGTGTTCAAGGGTGCACAAGTTTGTACAAGGGTGTACAAGTGTGTACAAGCTTGTACAAGTGTGTACAAGCTTGTACAAGTGTGTACAAGCTTGTACAAGTGTGTACAAGCTTGTACAAGTGTGTACAAGGGTGTACAGGTTTGTACAAGGTTGTACAAGTGTGTACAAGGGTGTACAAGTATGTACAAGAATGTAAAATTTTGTACAATTGTGTACAAGGGTGTACAAGTGTGTACAAGGTTGTACAAGTGTGTACAAGGTTTTACAATTCTGTACAAGGGTGTACAAGTTTGTACAAGTGTGTACAAGTTTGTACAAGTGTGTACAAGTTTGTACAAGTTTGTACAAATGTATACAAGGGTGTACAAAAGTGTACAAGGGTGCACAAGTTTGTACAAGGGTGTACAAGTGTGTACAAGGTTGCACACGTGTGTACAAGAGTGTACAATCGTGTACAAGCTTGTACAAGTGTGTACAAGGGTGTACAGGTTTGTACAAGGTTGTACAAGTGTGTACAAGGTTGTACAAGTGTGTACAAGGGTGTACAAGTTTGTACAAGTGTGTACAAGTTTGTACAAGTGTGTACAAGTTTGTACAAGTTTGTACAAATGTATACAAGGGTGTACAAAAGTGTACAAGGGTGCACAAGTTTGTACAAGGGTGTACAAGTGTGTACAAGCTTGTACAAGTGTGTACAAGCTTGTACAAGTGTGTACAAGGGTGTACAGGTTTGTACAATTTTGTACAAGTGTTTACAAGGGTGTACAAGTATGTACAAGAATGTACAAGTTTGTACAAGTGTGTACAAGTTTGTAAAAGGTTGTACATGTGTGTACAAGGGTGTACAAGTGTGTACAAGGGTGCACAAGTGTGTACAAGGGTGTACAATCGTGTACAAGCTTGTACAAGTGTGTACAAGGGTGTACAGGTTTGTACAAGGTTTTACAATTGTGTAAAAGGTTGTACAAGTGTGTACAAGGTTGTACAAGTGTGTACAAGCTTGTACAAGTGTGTACAAGGTTGTACAAGTGTGTACAAGGTTGTACAAGTGTGTACAAGCTTGTACAAGTGTGTACAAGGTTGTACAAGTGTGTACAAGGTTGTTCAAGTGTGTACATGTTTGTACAAGTGTGTTTAAGTTTGTACAAGGTTGTACAAATGTGTACAAGGGTGTACAAAAGTGTTCAAGGGTGCACAAGTTTGTACAAGGGTGTACAAGTGTGTACAAGCTTGTACAAGTGTGTACAAGCTTGTACAAGTGTGTACAAGCTTGTACAAGTGTGTACAAGCTTGTACAAGTGTGTACAAGCTTGTACAAGTGTGTACAAGGGTGTACAGGTTTGTACAAGGTTGTACAAGTGTGTACAAGGGTGTACAAGTATGTACAAGAATGTAAAATTTTGTACAAGTGTGTACAAGGGTGTACAAGTGTGTACAAGGTTGTACAAGTGTGTACAAGGTTTTACAATTGTGTACAAGGTTGTACAAGTGTGTACAAGGTTGTACAAGTGTGTACGAGGTTGTACAAGTGTGTACAAGGTTGTACAAGTGTGTACAAGGTTGTACAAGTGTGTACAAGGTTGTACAAGTGTACACAAGTTTGTACAAGTGTGTACAAGTTTGTACAAGTGTGTACAAGTTTGTACAAGGTTGTACAAATGTGTACAAGGGTGTACAAAAGTGTACAATGGGTGCACAAGTTTGTACAAGGGTGTACAAGTGTGTACATGCTTGTACAAGTGTGTACAAGCTTGTACAAGTGTGTACAAGCTTGTACAAGTGTGTACAAGGGTGTACAGGTTTGTACAAGGTTGTACAAGTGTGTACAAGGGTGTACAAGTATGTACAAGAATGTACAATTTTGTACAAGTGTGTACAAGTTTGTAAAAGGTTGTACAAGTGTGTACAAGGGTGTACAAGTGTGTACAAGGTTGTACAAGTGTGTACAAGCTTGAACAAGTGTGTACAAGGTTGTACAAGTGTGTACAAGGTTGTACAAGTGTGTACAAGGTTGCACAAGTGTGTACAAGAGTGTACAATCGTGTACAAGCTTGTACAAGTGTGTACAAGGGTGTACAGGTTTGTACAAGGTTGTACAAGTGTGTACAAGGTTGTACAAGTGTGTACAAGGGTGTACAAGTTTATACAAGTGTGTACAAGTTTGTACAAGTGTGTACAAGTTTGTAAAAGTTTGTACAAATGTATACAAGGGTGTACAAAAGTGTACAAGGGTGCACAAGTTTGTACAAGGGTGTACAAGTGTGTACAAGCTTGTACAAGTGTGTACAAGCTTGTACAAGTGTGTACAAGGGTGTACAGGTTTGTACAATTTTGTACAAGTGTTTACAAGGGTGTACAAGTATGTACAAGAATGTACAAGTTTGTACAAGTGTGTACAAGTTTGTAAAAGGTTGTACATGTGTGTACAAGGGTGTACAAGTTTGTACAAGGGTGCACAAGTGTGTACAAGGGTGTACAATCGTGTACAAGCTTGTACAAGTGTGTACAAGGGTATACAGGTTTGTACAAGGTTGTACAAGTGTGTACAGGGGTGTACAAATGTATACAAGGATGTAAAAGTTTGTACAAGTGTGTACAAGTTTGTACAAGGTTGTACAAGTAAGTACAAGTTTGTACAAGAATGTACAAGTGTGTACAAGGTTTTACAATTGTGTAAAAGGTTGTACAAGTGTGTACAAGGTTGTACAAGTGTGTACAAGCTTGTACAAGTGTGTACAAGGTTGTACAAGTGTGTACAAGGTTGTACAAGTGTGTACAAGCTTGTACAAGTGTGTACAAGGTTGTACAAGTGTGTACAAGGTTGTTCAAGTGTGTACATGTTTGTACAAGTGTGTTTAAGTTTGTACAAGGTTGTACAAATGTGTACAAGGGTGTACAAAAGTGTTCAAGGGTGCACAAGTTTGTACAAGGGTGTACAAGTGTGTACAAGCTTGTACAAGTGTGTACAAGCTTGTACAAGTGTGTACAAGGGTGTACAGGTTTGTACAAGGTTGTACAAGTGTGTACAAGGGTGTACAAGTATGTACAAGAATGTAAAATTTTGTACAAGTGTGTACAAGGGTGTACAAGTGTGTACAAGGTTGTAAAAGTGTGTACAAGGTTTTACAATTGTGTACAAGGTTGTACAAGTGTGTACAAGGTTGTACAAGTGTGTACGAGGTTGTACAAGTGTGTACAAGGTTGTACAAGTGTGTACAAGGTGGTACAAGTGTGTACAAGGTTGTACAAGTGTACACAAGTTTGTACAAGTGTGTACAAGGGTGTACAAGTGTGTACAAGGTTGTAAAAGTGTGTACAAGGTTTTACAATTGTGTACAAGGTTGTACAAGTGTGTACAAGGTTGTACAAGTGTGTACGAGGTTGTACAAGTGTGTACAAGGTAGTACAAGTGTGTACAAGGTTGTACAAGTGTGTACAAGGTTGTACAAGTGTACACAAGTTTGTACAAGTGTGTACAAGTTTGTACAAGTGTGTACAAGTTTGTACAAGGTTGTACAAATGTGTACAAGGGTGTACAAAAGTGTACAAGGGTGCACAAGTTTGTACAAGGGTGTACAAGTGTGTACAAGCTTGTACAAGTGTGTACAAGCTTGTACAAGTGTGTACAAGGGTGTACAGGTTTGTACAAGGTTGTACAAGTGTGTACAAGGGTGTACAAGTATGTACAAGAATGTACAATTTTGTACAAGTGTGTACAAGTTTGTAAAAGGTTGTACAAGTGTGTACAAGGGTGTACAAGTGTGTACAAGGTTGTACAAGTGTGTACAAGCTTGAACAAGTGTGTACAAGGTTGTACAAGTGTGTACAAGGTTGTACAAGTGTGTACAAGGTTGCACACGTGTGTACAAGAGTGTACAATCGTGTACAAGCTTGTACAAGTGTGTACAAGGGTGTACAGGTTTGTACAAGGTTGTACAAGTGTGTACAAGGTTGTACAAGTGTGTACAAGGGTGTACAAGTTTGTACAAGTGTGTACAAGTTTGTACAAGTGTGTACAAGTTTGTACAAGTTTGTACAAATGTATACAAGGCTGTACAAAAGTGTACAAGGGTGCACAAGTTTGTACAAGGGTGTACAAGTGTGTACAAGCTTGTACAAGTGTGTACAAGCTTGTACAAGTGTGTACAAGGGTGTACAGGTTTGTACAATTTTGTACAAGTGTTTACAAGGGTGTACAAGTATGTACAAGAATGTACAAGTTTGTACAAGTGTGTACAAGTTTGTAAAAGGTTGTACATGTGTGTACAAGGGTGTACAAGTGTGTACAAGGGTGCACAAGTGTGTACAAGGGTGTACAATCGTGTACAAGCTTGTACAAGTGTGTACAAGGGTGTACAGGTTTGTACAAGGTTGTACAAGTGTGTACAAGGGTGTACAAATGTATACAAGGATGTAAAAGTTTGTACAAGTGTGTACAAGTTTGTACAAGGTTGTACAAGTAAGTACAAGTTTGTACAAGAATGTACAAGTGTGTACAAGGTTTTACAATTGTGTAAAAGGTTGTACAAGTGTGTACAAGGTTGTACAAGTGTGTACAAGCTTGTACAAGTGTGTACAAGGTTGTACAAGTGTGTACAAGGTTGTACAAGTGTGTACAAGCTTGTACAAGTGTGTACAAGGTTGTACAAGTGTGTACAAGGTTGTTCAAGTGTGTACATGTTTGTACAAGTGTGTTTAAGTTTGTACAAGGTTGTACAAATGTGTACAAGGGTGTACAAAAGTGTTCAAGGGTGCACAAGTTTGTACAAGGGTGTACAAGTGTGTACAAGCTTGTACAAGTGTGTACAAGCTTGTACAAGTGTGTACAAGCTTGTACAAGTGTGTACAAGCTTGTACAAGTGTGTACAAGGGTGTACAGGTTTGTACAAGGTTGTACAAGTGTGTACAAGGGTGTACAAGTATGTACAAGAATGTAAAATTTTGTACAATTGTGTACAAGGGTGTACAAGTGTGTACAAGGTTGTACAAGTGTGTACAAGGTTTTACAATTGTGTACAAGGTTGTACAAGTGTGTACAAGGTTGTACAAGTGTGTACGAGGTTGTACAAGTGTGTACAAGGTTGTACAAGTGTGTACAAGGTTGTACAAGTGTGTACAAGGTTGTACAAGTGTACACAAGTTTGTACAAGTGTGTACAAGTTTGTACAAGTGTGTACAAGTTTGTACAAGGTTTTACAAATGTGTACAAGGGTGTACAAAAGTGTACAATGGGTGCACAAGTTTGTACAAGGGTGTACAAGTGTGTACAAGCTTGTACAAGTGTGTACAAGCTTGTACAAGTGTGTACAAGCTTGTACAAGTGTGTACAAGGGTGTACAGGTTTGTACAAGGTTGTACAAGTGTGTACAAGGGTGTACAAGTATGTACAAGAATGTACAATTTTGTACAAGTGTGTACAAGTTTGTAAAAGGTTGTACAAGTGTGTACAAGGGTGTACAAGTGTGTACAAGGTTGTACAAGTGTGTACAAGCTTGAACAAGTGTGTACAAGGTTGTACAAGTGTGTACAAGGTTGTACAAGTGTGTACAAGGTTGCACAAGTGTGTACAAGAGTGTACAATCGTGTACAAGCTTGTACAAGTGTGTACAAGGGTGTACAGGTTTGTACAAGGTTGTACAAGTGTGTACAAGGTTGTACAAGTGTGTACAAGGTTGTACAAGTTTATACAAGTGTGTACAAGTTTGTACAAGTGTGTACAAGTTTGTAAAAGTTTGTACAAATGTATACAAGGGTGTACAAAAGTGTACAAGGGTGCACAAGTTTGTACAAGGGTGTACAAGTGTGTACAAGCTTGTACAAGTGTGTACAAGCTTGTACAAGTGTGTACAAGGGTGTACAGGTTTGTACAATTTTGTACAAGTGTTTACAAGGGTGTACAAGTATGTACAAGAATGTACAAGTTTGTACAAGTGTGTACAAGTTTGTAAAAGGTTGTACATGTGTGTACAAGGGTGTACAAGTGTGTACAAGGGTGCACAAGTGTGTACAAGGGTGTACAATCGTGTACAAGCTTGTACAAGTGTGTACAAGGGTGTACAGGTTTGTACAAGGTTGTACAAGTGTGTACAAGGGTGTACAAATGTATACAAGGATGTAAAAGTTTGTACAAGTGTGTACAAGTTTGTACAAGGTTGTACAAGTAAGTACAAGTTTGTACAAGAATGTACAAGTGTGTACAAGGTTTTACAATTGTGTAAAAGGTTGTACAAGTGTGTACAAGGTTGTACAAGTGTGTACAAGCTTGTACAAGTGTGTACAAGGTTGTACAAGTGTGTACAAGGTTGTACAATTGTGTACAAGCTTGTACAAGTGTGTACAAGGTTGTACAAGTGTGTACAAGGTTGTTCAAGTGTGTACATGTTTGTACAAGTGTGTTTAAGTTTGTACAAGGTTGTACAAATGTGTACAAGGGTGTACAAAAGTGTTCAAGGGTGCACAAGTTTGTACAAGGGTGTACAAGTGTGTACAAGCTTGTACAAGTGTGTACAAGCTTGTACAAGTGTGTACAAGCTTGTACAATTGTGTACAAGGGTGTACAGGTTTGTACAAGGTTGTACAAGTGTGTACAAGGGTGTACAAGTATGTACAAGAATGTAAAATTTTGTACAAGTGTGTACAAGGGTGTACAAGTGTGTACAAGGTTGTAAAAGTGTGTACAAGGTTTTACAATTGTGTACAAGGTTGTACAAGTGTGTACAAGGTTGTACAAGTGTGTACGAGGTTGTACAAGTGTGTACAAGGTTGTACAAGTGTGTACAAGGTTGTACAAGTGTGTACAAGGTTGTACAAGTGTACACAAGTTTGTACAAGTGTGTACAAGGGTGTACAAGTGTGTACAAGGTTGTAAAAGTGTGTACAAGGTTTTACAATTGTGTACAAGGTTGTACAAGTGTGTACAAGGTTGTACAAGTGTGTACGAGGTTGTACAAGGTAGTACAAGTGTGTACAAGGTTGTACAAGTGTGTACAAGGTTGTACAAGTGTACACAAGTTTGTACAAGTGTGTACAAGTTTGTACAAGTGTGTACAAGTTTGTACAAGGTTGTACAAATGTGTACAAGGGTGTACAAAAGTGTACAAGGGTGCACAAGTTTGTACAAGGGTGTACAAGTGTGTACAAGCTTGTACAAGTGTGTACAAGCTTGTACAAGTGTGTACAAGGGTGTACAGGTTTGTACAAGGTTGTACAAGTGTGTACAAGGGTGTACAAGTATGTACAAGAATGTACAATTTTGTACAAGTGTGTACAAGTTTGTAAAAGGTTGTACAAGTGTGTACAAGGGTGTACAAGTGTGTACAAGGTTGTACAAGTGTGTACAAGCTTGAACAAGTGTGTACAAGGTTGTACAAGTGTGTACAAGGTTGTACAAGTGTGTACAAGGTTGCACACGTGTGTACAAGAGTGTACAATCGTGTACAAGCTTGTACAAGTGTGTACAAGGGTGTACAGGTTTGTACAAGGTTGTACAAGTGTGTACAAGGTTGTACAAGTGTGTACAAGGGTGTACAAGTTTGTACAAGTGTGTACAAGTTTGTACAAGTGTGTACAAGTTTGTACAAGTTTGTACAAATGTATACAAGGGTGTACAAAAGTGTTCAAGGGTGCACAAGTTTGTACAAGGGTGTACAAGTGTGTACAAGCTTGTACAAGTGTGTACAAGCTTGTACAAGTGTGTACAAGCTTGTACAAGTGTGTACAAGGGTGTACAGGTTTGTACAAGGTTGTACAAGTGTGTACAAGGGTGTACAAGTATGTACAAGAATGTAAAATTTTGTACAAGTGTGTACAAGGGTGTACAAGTGTGTACAAGGTTGTAAAAGTGTGTACAAGGTTTTACAATTGTGTACAAGGTTGTACAAGTGTGTACAAGGTTGTACAAGTGTGTACGAGGTTGTACAAGTGTGTACAAGGTTGTACAAGTGTGTACAAGGTTGTACAAGTGTGTACAAGGTTGTACAAGTGTACACAAGTTTGTACAAGTGTGTACAAGGGTGTACAAGTGTGTACAAGGTTGTAAAAGTGTGTACAAGGTTTTACAATTGTGTACAAGGTTGTACAAGTGTGTACAAGGTTGTACAAGTGTGTACGAGGTTGTACAAGTGTGTAAGAGGTAGTACAAGTGTGTACAAGGTTGTACAAGTGTGTACAAGGTTGTACAAGTGTACACAAGTTTGTACAAGTGTGTACAAGTTTGTACAAGTGTGTACAAGTTTGTACAAGGTTGTACAAATGTGTACAAGGGTGTACAAAAGTGTACAAGGGTGCACAAGTTTGTACAAGGGTGTACAAGTGTGTACAAGCTTGTACAAGTGTGTACAAGCTTGTACAAGTGTGTACAAGGGTGTACAGGTTTGTACAAGGTTGTACAAGTGTGTACAAGGGTGTACAAGTATGTACAAGAATGTACAATTTTGTACAAGTGTGTACAAGTTTGTAAAAGGTTGTACAAGTGTGTACAAGGGTGTACAAGTGTGTACAAGGTTGTACAAGTGTGTACAAGCTTGAACAAGTGTGTACAAGGTTGTACAAGTGTGTACAAGGTTGTACAAGTGTGTACAAGGTTGCACACGTGTGTACAAGAGTGTACAATCGTGTACAAGCTTGTACAAGTGTGTACAAGGGTGTACAGGTTTGTACAAGGTTGTACAAGTGTGTACAAGGTTGTACAAGTGTGTACAAGGGTGTACAAGTTTGTACAAGTGTGTACAAGTTTGTACAAGTGTGTACAAGTTTGTACAAGTTTGTACAAATGTATACAAGGGTGTACAAAAGTGTACAAGGGTGCACAAGTTTGTACAAGGGTGTACAAGTGTGTACAAGCTTGTACAAGTGTGTACAAGCTTGTACAAGTGTGTACAAGGGTGTACAGGTTTGTACAATTTTGTACAAGTGTTTACAAGGGTGTACAAGTATGTACAAGAATGTACAAGTTTGTACAAGTGTGTACAAGTTTGTAAAAGGTTGTACATGTGTGTACAAGGGTGTACAAGTGTGTACAAGGGTGCACAAGTGTGTACAAGGGTGTACAATCGTGTACAAGCTTGTACAAGTGTGTACAAGGGTGTACAGGTTTGTACAAGGTTGTACAAGTGTGTACAAGGGTGTACAAATGTATACAAGGATGTAAAAGTTTGTACAAGTGTGTACAAGTTTGTACAAGAATGTACAAGTGTGTACAAGGTTTTACAATTGTGTAAAAGGTTGTACAAGTGTGTACAAGGTTGTACAAGTGTGTACAAGCTTGTACAAGTGTGTACAAGGTTGTACAAGTGTGTACAAGGTTGTACAAGTGTGTACAAGCTTGTACAAGTGTGTACAAGGTTGTACAAGTGTGTACAAGGTTGTTCAAGTGTGTACATGTTTGTACAAGTGTGTTTAAGTTTGTACAAGGTTGTACAAATGTGTACAAGGGTGTACAAAAGTGTTCAAGGGTGCACAAGTTTGTACAAGGGTGTACAAGTGTGTACAAGCTTGTACAAGTGTGTACAAGCTTGTACAAGTGTGTACAAGCTTGTACAAGTGTGTACAAGCTTGTACAAGTGTGTACAAGGGTGTACAGGTTTGTACAAGGTTGTACAAGTGTGTACAAGGGTGTACAAGTATGTACAAGAATGTACAATTTTGTACAAGTGTGTACAAGGGTGTACAAGTGTGTACAAGGTTGTACAAGTGTGTACAAGGTTTTACAATTGTGTACAAGGTTGTACAAGTGTGTACAAGGTTGTACAAGTGTGTACGAGGTTGTACAAGTGTGTACAAGGTTGTACAAGTGTGTACAAGGTTGTACAAGTGTGTACAAGGTTGTACAAGTGTACACAAGTTTGTACAAGTGTGTACAAGTTTGTACAAGTGTGTACAAGTTTGTACAAGGTTGTACAAATGTGTACAAGGGTGTACAAAAGTGTACAATGGGTGCACAAGTTTGTACAAGGGTGTACAAGTGTGTACATGCTTGTACAAGTGTGTACAAGCTTGTACAAGTGTGTACAAGCTTGTACAAGTGTGTACAAGGGTGTACAGGTTTGTACAAGGTTGTACAAGTGTGTACAAGGGTGTACAAGTATGTACAAGAATGTACAATTTTGTACAAGTGTGTACAAGTTTGTAAAAGGTTGTACAAGTGTGTACAAGGGTGTACAAGTGTGTACAAGGTTGTACAAGTGTGTACAAGCTTGAACAAGTGTGTACAAGGTTGTACAAGTGTGTACAAGGTTGTACAAGTGTGTACAAGGTTGCACAAGTGTGTACAAGAGTGTACAATCGTGTACAAGCTTGTACAAGTGTGTACAAGGGTGTACAGGTTTGTACAAGGTTGTACAAGTGTGTACAAGGTTGTACAAGTGTGTACAAGGGTGTACAAGTTTATACAAGTGTGTACAAGTTTGTACAAGTGTGTACAAGTTTGTAAAAGTTTGTACAAATGTATACAAGGGTGTACAAAAGTGTACAAGGGTGCACAAGTTTGTACAAGGGTGTACAAGTGTGTACAAGCTTGTACAAGTGTGTACAAGCTTGTACAAGTGTGTACAAGGGTGTACAGGTTTGTACAATTTTGTACAAGTGTTTACAAGGGTGTACAAGTATGTACAAGAATGTACAAGTTTGTACAAGTGTGTACAAGTTTGTAAAAGGTTGTACATGTGTGTACAAGGGTGTACAAGTGTGTACAAGGGTGCACAAGTGTGTACAAGGGTGTACAATCGTGTACAAGCTTGTACAAGTGTGTACAAGGGTATACAGGTTTGTACAAGGTTGTACAAGTGTGTACAGGGGTGTACAAATGTATACAAGGATGTAAAAGTTTGTACAAGTGTGTACAAGTTTGTACAAGGTTGTACAAGTAAGTACAAGTTTGTACAAGAATGTACAAGTGTGTACAAGGTTTTACAATTGTGTAAAAGGTTGTACAAGTGTGTACAAGGTTGTACAAGTGTGTACAAGCTTGTACAAGTGTGTACAAGGTTGTACAAGTGTGTACAAGGTTGTACAAGTGTGTACAAGCTTGTACAAGTGTGTACAAGCTTGTACAAGTGTGTACAAGGGTGTACAGGTTTGTACAAGGTTGTACAAGTGTGTACAAGGGTGTACAAGTATGTACAAGAATGTAAAATTTTGTACAAGTGTGTACAAGGGTGTACAAGTGTGTACAAGGTTGTAAAAGTGTGTACAAGGTTTTACAATTGTGTACAAGGTTGTACAAGTGTGTACAAGGTTGTACAAGTGTGTACGAGGTTGTACAAGTGTGTACAAGGTTGTACAAGTGTGTACAAGGTTGTACAAGTGTGTACAAGGTTGTACAAGTGTACACAAGTTTGTACAAGTGTGTACAAGGGTGTACAAGTGTGTACAAGGTTGTAAAAGTGTGTACAAGGTTTTACAATTGTGTACAAGGTTGTACAAGTGTGTACAAGGTTGTACAAGTGTGTACGAGGTTGTACAAGTGTGTAAGAGGTAGTACAAGTGTGTAAAAGGTTGTACAAGTGTGTACAAGGTTGTACAAGTGTGTACAAGGTTGTACAAGTGTACACAAGTTTGTACAAGTGTGTACAAGTTTGTACAAGTGTGTACAAGTTTGTACAAGGTTGTACAAATGTGTACAAGGGTGTACAAAAGTGTACAAGGGTGCACAAGTTTGTACAAGGGTGTACAAGTGTGTACAAGCTTGTACAAGTGTGTACAAGCTTGTACAAGTGTGTACAAGGGTGTACAGGTTTGTACAAGGTTGTACAAGTGTGTACAAGGGTGTACAAGTATGTACAAGAATGTACAATTTTGTACAAGTGTGTACAAGTTTGTAAAAAGGTTGTACAAGTGTGTACAAGGGTGTACAAGTGTGTACAAGGTTGTACAAGTGTGTACAAGCTTGAACAAGTGTGTACAAGGTTGTACAAGTGTGTACAAGGTTGTACAAGTGTGTACAAGGTTGCACACGTGTGTACAAGAGTGTACAATCGTGTACAAGCTTGTACAAGTGTGTACAAGGGTGTACAGGTTTGTACAAGGTTGTACAAGTGTGTACAAGGTTGTACAAGTGTGTACAAGGGTGTACAAGTTTGTACAAGTGTGTACAAGTTTGTACAAGTGTGTACAAGTTTGTACAAGTTTGTACAAATGTATACAAGGGTGTACAAAAGTGTACAAGGGTGCACAAGTTTGTACAAGGGTGTACAAGTGTGTACAAGCTTGTACAAGTGTGTACAAGCTTGTACAAGTGTGTACAAGGGTGTACAGGTTTGTACAATTTTGTACAAGTGTTTACAAGGGTGTACAAGTATGTACAAGAATGTACAAGTTTGTACAAGTGTGTACAAGTTTGTAAAAGGTTGTACATGTGTGTACAAGGGTGTACAAGTGTGTACAATGGTGCACAAGTGTGTACAAGGGTGTACAATCGTGTACAAGCTTGTACAAGTGTGTACAAGGGTGTACAGGTTTGTACAAGGTTGTACAAGTGTGTACAAGGGTGTACAAATGTATACAAGGATGTAAAAGTTTGTACAAGTGTGTACAAGTTTGTACAAGGTTGTACAAGTAAGTACAAGTTTGTACAAGAATGTACAAGTGTGTACAAGGTTTTACAATTGTGTAAAAGGTTGTACAAGTGTGTACAAGGTTGTACAAGTGTGTACAAGCTTGTACAAGTGTGTACAAGGTTGTACAAGTGTGTACAAGGTTGTACAAGTGTGTACAAGATTGTACAAGTGTGTACAAGGTTGTACAAGTGTGTACAAGGTTGTTCAAGTGTGTACATGTTTGTACAAGTGTGTTTAAGTTTGTACAAGGTTGTACAAATGTGTACAAGGGTGTACAAAAGTGTTCAAGGGTGCACAAGTTTGTACAAGGGTGTACAAGTGTGTACAAGCTTGTACAAGTGTGTACAAGCTTGTACAAGTGTGTACAAGCTTGTACAAGTGTGTACAAGCTTGTACAAGTGTGTACAAGGGTGTACAGGTTTGTACAAGGTTGTACAAGTGTGTACAAGGCTGTACAAGTATGTACAAGAATGTAAAATTTTGTACAAGTGTGTACAAGGGTGTACAAGTGTGTACAAGGTTGTACAAGTGTGTACAAGGTTTTACAATTGTGTACAAGGTTGTACAAGTGTGTACAAGGTTGTACAAGTGTGTACGAGGTTGTACAAGTGTGTACAAGGTTGTACAAGTGTGTACAAGGTTGTACAAGTGTGTACAAGGTTGTACAAGTGTACACAAGTTTGTACAAGTGTGTACAAGTTTGTACAAGTGTGTACAAGTTTGTACAAGGTTGTACAAATGTGTACAAGGGTGTACAAAAGTGTACAATGGGTGCACAAGTTTGTACAAGGGTGTACAAGTGTGTACATGCTTGTACAAGTGTGTACAAGCTTGTACAAGTGTGTACAAGCTTGTACAAGTGTGTACAAGGGTGTACAGGTTTGTACAAGGTTGTGCAAGTGTGTACAAGGGTGTACAAGTATGTACAAGAATGTACAATTTTGTACAAGTGTGTACAAGTTTGTAAAAGGTTGTACAAGTGTGTACAAGGGTGTACAAGTGTGTACAAGGTTGTACAAGTGTGTACAAGCTTGAACAAGTGTGTACAAGGTTGTACAAGTGTGTACAAGGTTGTACAAGTGTGTACAAGGTTGCACAAGTGTGTACAAGAGTGTACAATCGTGTACAAGCTTGTACAAGTGTGTACAAGGGTGTACAGGTTTGTACAAGGTTGTACAAGTGTGTACAAGGTTGTACAAGTGTGTACAAGGGTGTACAAGTTTATACAAGTGTGTACAAGTTTGTACAAGTGTGTACAAGTTTGTAAAAGTTTGTACAAATGTATACAAGGGTGTACAAAAGTGTACAAGGGTGCACAAGTTTGTACAAGGGTGTACAAGTGTGTACAAGCTTGTACAAGTGTGTACAAGCTTGTACAAGTGTGTACAAGGGTGTACAGGTTTGTACAATTTTGTACAAGTGTTTACAAGGGTGTACAAGTATGTACAAGAATGTACAAGTTTGTACAAGTGTGTACAAGTTTGTAAAAGGTTGTACATGTGTGTACAAGGGTGTACAAGTGTGTACAAGGGTGCACAAGTGTGTACAAGGGTGTACAATCGTGTACAAGCTTGTACAAGTGTGTACAAGGGTATACAGGTTTGTACAAGGTTGTACAAGTGTGTACAGGGGTGTACAAATGTATACAAGGATGTAAAAGTTTGTACAAGTGTGTACAAGTTTGTACAAGGTTGTACAAGTAAGTACAAGTTTGTACAAGAATGTACAAGTGTGTACAAGGTTTTACAATTGTGTAAAAGGTTGTACAAGTGTGTACAAGGTTGTACAAGTGTGTACAAGCTTGTACAAGTGTGTACAAGGTTGTACAAGTGTGTACAAGGTTGTACAAGTGTGTACAAGCTTGTACAAGTGTGTACAAGGTTGTACAAGTGTGTACAAGGTTGTTCAAGTGTGTACATGTTTGTACAAGTGTGTTTAAGTTTGTACAAGGTTGTACAAATGTGTACAAGGGTGTACAAAAGTGTTCAAGGGTGCACAAGTTTGTACAAGGGTGTACAAGTGTGTACAAGCTTGTACAAGTGTGTACAAGCTTGTACAAGTGTGTACAAGCTTGTACAAGTGTGTACAAGGGTGTACAGGTTTGTACAAGGTTGTACAAGTGTGTACAAGGGTGTACAAGTATGTACAAGAATGTAAAATTTTGTACAAGTGTGTACAAGGGTGTAAAAGTGTGTACAAGGTTGTAAAAGTGTGTACAAGGTTTTACAATTGTGTACAAGGTTGTACAAGTGTGTACAAGGTTGTACAAGTGTGTACGAGGTTGTACAAGTGTGTACAAGGTTGTACAAGTGTGTACAAGGTTGTACAAGTGTGTACAAGGTTGTACAAGTGTACACAAGTTTGTACAAGTGTGTACAAGTTTGTACAAGTGTGTACAAGTTTGTACAAGGTTGTACAAATGTGTACAAGGGTGTACAAAAGTGTACAAGGGTGCACAAGTTTGTACAAGGGTGTACAAGTGTGTACAAGCTTGTACAAGTGTGTACAAGCTTGTACAAGTGTGTACAAGGGTGTACAGGTTTGTACAAGGTTGTACAAGTGTGTACAAGGGTGTACAAGTATGTACAAGAATGTAAAATTTTGTACAAGTGTGTACAAGTTTGTAAAAGGTTGTACAAGTGTGTACAAGGGTGTACAAGTGTGTACAAGCTTGTACAAGTGTGTACAAGGGTGTACAGGTTTGTACAAGGTTGTACAAGTGTGTACAAGGTTGTACAAGTGTGTACAAGGGTGTACAAGTTTGTACAAGTGTGTACAAATTTGTACAAATGTGTACAAGTTTGTACAAGTTTGTACAAATGTATACAAGGGTGTACAAAAGTGTACAAGGGTGCACAAGTTTGTACAAGGGTGTACAAGTGTGTACAAGCTTGTACAAGTGTGTACAAGCTTGTACAAGTGTGTACAAGGGTGTACAGGTTTGTACAATTTTGTACAAGTGTTTACAAGGGTGTACAAGTATGTACAAGAATGTACAAGTTTGTACAAGTGTGTACAAGTTTGTAAAAGGTTGTACATGTGTGTACAAGGGTGTACAAGTGTGTACAAGGGTGCACAAGTGTGTACAAGGGTGTACAATCGTGTACAAGCTTGTACAAGTGTGTACAAGGGTGTACAGGTTTGTACAAGGTTGTACAAGTGTGTACAAGGGTGTACAAATGTATACAAGGATGTAAAAGTTTGTACAAGTGTGTACAAGTTTGTACAAGGTTGTACAAGTAAGTACAAGTTTGTACAAGAATGTACAAGTGTGTACAAGGTTTTACAATTGTGTAAAAGGTTGTACAAGTGTGTACAAGGTTGTACAAGTGTGTACAAGGTTGTACAAGTGTGTACAAGGTTGTACAAGTGTGTACAAGGTTGTACAAGTGTGTACAAGCTTGTACAAGTGTGTACAAAGTTGTACAAGTGTGTACAAGCTTGTACAAGTGTGTACAAAGTTGTACAAGTGTGTACAAGGTTGTTCAAGTGTGTACATGTTTGTACAAGTGTGTTTAAGTTTGTACAAGGTTGTACAAATGTGTACAAGGGTGTACAAAAGTGTTCAAGGGTGCACAAGTTTGTACAAGGGTGTACAAGTGTGTACAAGCTTGTACAAGTGTGTACAAGGGTGTACAGGTTTGTACAAGGTTGTACAAGTGTGTACAAGGGTGTACAAGTATGTACAAGAATGTAAAATTTTGTACAAGTGTGTACAAGGGTGTACAAGTGTGTACAAGGTTGTACAAGTGTGTACAAGGTTTTACAATTGTGTACAAGGTTGTACAAGTGTGTACAAGGTTGTACAAGTGTGTACGAGGTTGTACAAGTGTGTACAAGGTTGTACAAGTGTGTACAAGGTTGTACAAGTGTGTACAAGGTTGTACAAGTGTACACAAGTTTGTACAAGTGTGTACAAGTTTGTACAAGTGTGTACAAGTTTGTACAAGGTTGTACAAATGTGTACAAGGGTGTACAAAAGTGTACAAGGGTGCACAAGTTTGTACAAGGGTGTACAAGTGTGTACAAGCTTGTACAAGTGTGTACAAGCTTGTACAAGTGTGTACAAGCTTGTACAAGTGTGTACAAGGGTGTACAGGTTTGTACAAGGTTGTACAAGTGTGTACAAGGGTGTACAAGTATGTACAAGAATGTACAATTTTGTACAAGTGTGTACAAGTTTGTAAAAGGTTGTACAAGTGTGTACAAGGGTGTACAAGTGTGTACAAGGTTGTACAAGTGTGTACAAGCTTGAACAAGTGTGTACAAGGTTGTACAAGTGTGTACAAGGTTGTACAAGTGTGTACAAGGTTGCACAAGTGTGTACAAGAGTGTACAATCGTGTACAAGCTTGTACAAGTGTGTACAAGGGTGTACAGGTTTGTACAAGGTTGTACAAGTGTGTACAAGGTTGTACAAGTGTGTACAAGGGTGTACAAGTTTGTACAAGTGTGTACAAGTTTTTACAAGTGTGTACAAGTTTGTACAAATGTATACAAGGGTGTACAAAAGTGTACAAGGGTGCACAAGTTTGTACAAGGGTGTACAAGTGTGTACAAGCTTGTACAAGTGTGTACAAGCTTGTACAAGTGTGTACAAGGGTGTACAGGTTTGTACAATTTTGTACAAGTGTTTACAAGGGTGTACAAGTATGTACAAGAATGTACAAGTTTGTACAAGTGTGTACAAGTTTGTAAAAGGTTGTACATGTGTGTACAAGGGTGTACAAGTGTGTACAAGGGTGCACAAGTGTGTACAAGGGTGTACAATCGTGTACAAGCTTGTACAAGTGTGTACAAGGGTGTACAGGTTTGTACAAGGTTGTACAAGTGTGTACAAGGGTGTACAAATGTATACAAGGATCTAAAAGTTTGTACAAGTGTGTACAAGTTTGTACAAGGTTGTACAAGTAAGTACAAGTTTGTACAAGAATGTACAAGTGTGTACAAGGTTTTACAATTGTGTAAAAGGTTGTACAAGTGTGTACAAGGTTGTACAAGTGTGTACAAGCTTGTACAAGTGTGTACAAGGTTGTACAAGTGTGTACAAGGTTGTACAAGTGTGTACAAGCTTGTACAAGTGTGTACAATGTTGTACAAGTGTGTACAAGGTTGTTCAAGTGTGTACATGTTTGTACAAGTGTGGTTAAGTTTGTACAAGGTTGTACAAATGTGTACAAGGGTGTACAAAAGTTTTCAAGGGTGCACAAGTTTGTACAAGGGTGTACAAGCTTGTACAAGTGTGTACAAGGGTGTACAGGTTTGTACAAGGTTGTACAAGTGTGTACAAGGGTGTACAAGTATGTACAAGAATGTAAAATTTTGTACAAGTGTTTACAAGGGTGTACAAGTGTGTACAAGGTTGTACAAGTGTGTACAAGGTTTTACAATTGTGTACAAGGTTGTACAAGTGTGTACAAGGTTGTACAAGTGTGTACGAGGTTGTACAAGTGTGTACAAGGTTGTACAAGTGTGTACAAGGTTGTACAAGTGTGTACAAGGTTGTACAAGTGTACACAAGTTTGTACAAGTGTGTACAAGTTTGTACAAGTGTGTACAAGTTTGTACAAGGTTGTACAAATGTGTACAAGGGTGTACAAAAGTGTACAAGGGTGCACAAGTTTGTACAAGGGTGTACAAGTGTGTACAAGCTTGTACAAGTGTGTACAAGCTTGTACAAGTGTGTACAAGCTTGTACAAGTGTGTACAAGGGTGTACAGGTTTGTACAAGGTTGTACAAGTGTGTACAAGGGTGTACAAGTATGTACAAGAATGTACAATTTTGTACAAGTGTGTACAAGTTTGTAAAAGGTTGTACAAGTGTGTACAAGGGTGTACAAGTGTGTACAAGGGTGTACAAGTGTGTACAAGGTTGTACAAGTGTGTACAAGCTTGAACAAGTGTGTACAAGGTTGTACAAGTGTGTACAAGGTTGTACAAGTGTGTACAAGGTTGCACAAGTGTGTACAAAAGTGTACAATCGTGTACAAGATTGTACAAGTGTGTACAAGGGTGTACAGGTTTGTACAAGGTTGTAAAAGTGTGTACAAGGTTGTACAAGTGTGTACAAGGGTGTACAAGTTTGTACAAGTGTGTACAAGTTTGTACAAGTGTGTACAAGTTTGTACAAGTTTGTACAAATGTATACAAGGGTGTACAAAAGTGTACAAGGGTGCACAAGTTTGTACAAGGGTGTACAAGTGTGTACAAGCTTGTACAAGTGTGTACAAGCTTGTACAAGTGTGTACAAGGGTGTACAGGTTTGTACAATTTTGTACAAGTGTTTACAAGGGTGTACAAGTATGTACAAGAATGTACAAGTTTGTACAAGTGTGTACAAGTTTGTAAAAGGTTGTACATGTGTGTACAAGGGTGTACAAGTGTGTACAAGGGTGCACAAGTGTGTACAAGGGTGTACAGTCGTGTACAAGCTTGTACAAGTGTGTACAAGGGTGTACAGGTTTGTACAAGGTTGTACAAGTGTGTACAAGGGTGTACAAATGTATACAAGGATGTAAAAGTTTGTACAAGTGTGTACAAGTTTGTACAAGGTTGTACAAGTAAGTACAAGTTTGTACAAGAATGTACAAGTGTGTACAAGGTTTTACAATTGTGTAAAAGGTTGTACAAGTGTGTACAAGGTTGTACAAGTGTGTACAAGCTTGTACAAGTGTGTACAAGGTTGTACAAGTGTGTACAAGGTTGTACAAGTTTATACAAGCTTGTACAAGTGTGTACAAGGTTGTACAAGTGTGTACAAGGTTGTTCAAGTGTGTACATGTTTGTACAAGTGTGTTTAAGTTTGTACAAGGTTGTACAAATGTGTACAAGGGTGTACAAAAGTTTTCAAGGGTGCACAAGTTTGTACAAGGGTGTACAAGTGTGTACAAGCTTGTACAAGTGTGTACAAGCTTGTACAAGTGTGTACAAGCTTGTACAAGTGTGTACAAGGGTGTACAGGTTTGTACAAGGTTGTACAAGTGTGTACAAGGGTGTACAAGTATGTACAAGAATGTAAAATTTTGTACAAGTGTTTACAAGGGTGTACAAGTGTGTACAAGGTTGTACAAGTGTGTACAAGGTTTTACAATTGTGTACAAGGTTGTACAAGTGTGTACAAGGTTGTACAAGTGTGTACGAGGTTGTACAAGTGTGTACAAGGTTGTACAAGTGTGTACAAGGTTGTACAAGTGTGTACAAGGTTGTACAAGTGTACACAAGTTTGTACAAGTGTGTACAAGTTTGTACAAGTGTGTACAAGTTTGTACAAGGTTGTACAAATGTGTACAAGGGTGTACAAAAGTGTACAAGGGTGCACAAGTTTGTACAAGGGTGTACAAGTGTGTACAAGCTTGTACAAGTGTGTACAAGCTTGTACAAGTGTGTACAAGCTTGTACAAGTGTGTACAAGGGTGTACAGGTTTGTACAAGGTTGTACAAGTGTGTACAAGGGTGTACAAGTATGTACAAGAATGTACAATTTTGTACAAGTGTGTACAAGTTTGTAAAAGGTTGTACAAGTGTGTACAAGGGTGTACAAGTGTGTACAAGGTTGTACAAGTGTGTACAAGCTTGAAAAAGTGTGTACAAGGTTGTACAAGTGTGTACAAGGTTGTACAAGTGTGTACAAGGTTGCACAAGTGTGTACAAGAGTGTACAATCGTGTACAAGATTGTACAAGTGTGTACAAGGGTGTACAGGTTTGTACAAGGTTGTAAAAGTGTGTACAAGGTTGTACAAGTGTGTACAAGGGTGTACAAGTTTGTACAAGTGTGTACAAGTTTGTACAAGTGTGTACAAGTTTGTACAAGTTTGTACAAATGTATACAAGGGTGTACAAAAGTGTACAAGGGTGCACAAGTTTGTACAAGGGTGTACAAGTGTGTACAAGCTTGTACAAGTGTGTACAAGCTTGTACAAGTGTGTACAAGGGTGTACAGGTTTGTACAATTTTGTACAAGTGTTTACAAGGGTGTACAAGTATGTACAAGAATGTACAAGTTTGTACAAGTGTGTACAAGTTTGTAAAAGGTTGTACATGTGTGTACAAGGGTGTACAAGTGTGTACAAGGGTGCACAAGTGTGTACAAGGGTGTACAATCGTGTACAAGCTTGTACAAGTGTGTACAAGGATGTACAGGTTTGTACAAGGTTGTACAAGTGTGTACAAGGGTGTACAAATGTATACAAGGATGTAAAAGTTTGTACAAGTGTGTACAAGTTTGTACAAGGTTGTACAAGTAAGTACAAGTTTGTACAAGAATGTACAAGTGTGTACAAGGTTTTACAATTGTGTAAAAGGTTGTACAAGTGTGTACAAGGTTGTACAAGTGTGTACAAGCTTGTACAAGTGTGTACAAGCTTGTACAAGTGTGTACAAGGTTGTACAAGTGTGTACAAGGTTGTACAAGTGTATACAAGCTTGTACAAGTGTGTACAAGGTTGTACAAGTGTGTACAAGGTTGTTCAAGTGTGTACATGTTTGTACAAGTGTGTTTAAGTTTGTACAAGGTTGTACAAATGTGTACAAGGGTGTACAAAAGTGTTCAAGGGTGCACAAGTTTGTACAAGGGTGTACAAGTGTGTACAAGGTTGTACAAGTGTGTACAAGGTTTTACAATTGTGTACAAGGTTGTACAAGTGTGTACAAGGTTGTACAAGTGTGTACGAGGTTGTACAAGTGTGTACAAGGTTGTACAAGTGTGTACAAGGTTGTACAAGTGTGTACAAGTTTGTACAAGTGTGTACAAGTTTGTACAAGGTTGTACAAATAAGACATCCCTCTAAATAACAAGACATCCCTCCAAATATTAAGACATCCCTCTAAATAACAAGACATCCCTCTAAATAACAAGACATCCCTCTAATAAACTAGACATTCCGCTAAATATTAAGACATCCCTCTAAATAACAAGAAATCCCTCCAAATACCAAGACATCCCTCTAAATATTAAGACATCCCTCCAAATAACAAGACAACCCTTTAAAAAACAAGACATCCCTCTAAATAACAAGACATCCCTCTAAATAACAAGACATCCCTCTAAATATTAAGACATCCCTCCAAATAACAAGACATCCCTCTAAATATTAAGACATCCCTCTAAATAACAAGACATCCCTCTAAATATTAAGACATCCCTTTAAATAACAAGACATCTCTCTAAATAACAAGACATCCCTCTAAATAACAAGACATCCCACTAAATAACAAGACGTCCCTCTAAATAACAAGACATCCCTTTTAAATAACAAGACATTCCTCTAAATAACAAGACATCCCTCTAAATAACAAGACATCCCTCCAAATAAAAAGACATCCCTCTAAATAGCAAGACATCCCTCTAAATAACAAGACATCCCTCCAAATAACAAGATATCCCTCTAAATAACAAGACATTCCTCCAAATAACAAGACTTCCCTCCAAATAAGAAGACATCCCTCTAAATAACAAGACATCCCTCTAAATAACAAGACATCCCTCTAAATACCAAGACAACCCTCTAAAAAACAAGACATCCCTCCAAATAACAAGACATCCCTTTAAATAACAAGACATCCCTCTAAATAAAAAGACATCTCTCCAAATAACAAGACATCCCTCTAAATAACAAGACATCCCACTAAAAAACAAGACATCCCTCTAATAAACTAGACATTCCGCTAAATATTAAGACATCCCTCTAAATAACAAGACATCCCTCTAAATAACAAGACATCCCTCCAAATATGAAGACATCCCTCTAAATAACAAGACATCCCTCTAAATAACAAGACATCTCTCTAAATATTAAGACATCCCTTCAAATAACAAGACATCCCTCTAAATAACAAGACATCCCTCTAAATAACAAGACATCCCTCTAAATAACAAGACATCCCTCTAAATAACAAGACATCCCTCTAAAAACAAGACATCCCTCTAAATATTAAGACATCAATCTAAATAACAAGACATCCCTCCAAATAACAAGACAACCCTCTAAAAAACAAAAAACCCTCTAAATAACAAGACATCTCTCTAAAAAACAAGACATCCCTCTAAATATCAAGACATCCCTCTAAATAACAAGACATCCATCTATATAACAAGACATTCCTCTAAATATTAAGACATCCCTCTAAATAACAAGACATACCTGTAAATAACAAGACATCCCTCTAAATAACAAGACATCCCATCTAAATTACAACACAACCCTCTAAAAAACAAGACATCCCTCCAAATAACAAGACAACCCTCTAAAAAACAACACATCCCTCTAAATAACAAGACATCCCTCTAAATAACAAGACATCCCTCTAATAAACTAGACATTCCGCTAAATATTAAGACATCCCTCTAAATAACAAGACATCCCTCTAAATACCAAGACATCCCTCTAAATATTAAGACATCCCTCCAAATAACAAGACAACCCTTTAAAAAACAAGACATCCCTCTAAATAACAAGACATCCCTCTAAATAACAAGACATCCCTCTAAATATTAAGACATCCCTTCAAATAACAAGACATCCCTCTAAATATTAAGACATCCCTCTAAATAACAAGACATCCCTCTAAATATTAAGACATCCCTTTAAATAACAAGACATCTCTCTAAATAACAAGACATCCCTCTAAATAACAAGACATCCCACTAAATAACAAGACATCCCTCTAAATAACAAGACATCCCTTTTAAATAACAAGACATTCCTCTAAATAACAAGACATCCCTCTAAATAACAAGACATCCCTCCAAATAAAAAGACATCCCTCTAAATAGCAAGACATCCCTCTAATAAACAAGACATTCCGCTAAATATTAAGACATCCCTCTAAATAACAAGACATCCCATCTAAATTACAAGACAACCCTCGAAAAAACAAGACATCCCTCCAAATAACAAGACAACCCTCTAAAAAACAAGACATCCCTCTAAATAAAATGACATCTCTCCAAATAACAAGACATCCCTCTAAATAACAAGACATCCCACTAAAAAACAAGACATCCCTCTAAATATTAAGACATCCCTCTAAATAACAAGACATCCCTCCAAATATTAAGACATCCCTCTAAATAACAAGACATCCCTCTAAATAACAAGACATCCCTCTAATAAACTAGACATTCCGCTAAATATTAAGACATCCCTCTAAATAACAAGACATCCCTCCAAATACCAAGACATCCCTCTAAATATTAAGACATCCCTCCAAATAACAAGAAAACCCTTTAAAAAACAAGACATCCCTCTAAATAACAAGACATCCCTCTAAATAACAAGACATCCCTCTAAATATTAAGACATCCCTCCAAATAACAAGACATCCCTCTAAATATTAAGACATCCCTCTAAATAACAAGACATCCCTCTAAATATTAAGACATCCCTTTAAATAACAAGACATCCCTCTAAATAACAAGACATCCCTCTAAATAACAAGACATCCCACTAAATAACAAGACGTCCCTCTAAATAACAAGACATCCCTTTTAAATAACAAGACATTCCTCTAAATAACAAGACATCCCTCTAAATAACAAGACATCCCTCCAAATAAAAAGACATCCCTCTAAATAGCAAGACATCCCTCTAAATAACAAGACATCCCTCCAAATAACAAGATATCCCTCTAAATAACAAGACATTCCTCCAAATAACAAGACTTCCCTCCAAATAAGAAGACATCCTTCTAAATAACAAGACATCCCTCTAAATAACAAGACATCCCTCTAAATACCAAGACATCCCTCCAAATAACAAGACAACCCTTTAAAAAACAAGACATCCCTCTAAATAACAAGACATCCCTCTAAATAACAAGACATCCCTCTAAATATTAAGACATCCCTTCAAATAACAAGACATCCCTCTAAATATTAAGACATCCCTCTAAATAACAAGACATCCCTCTAAATATTAAGACATCCCTTTAAATAACAAGACATCTCTCTAAATAACAAGACATCCCTCTAAATAACAAGACATCCCTCTAAATATTAAGACATCCCTCCAAATAACAAGACATCCCTCTAAATATTAAGACATCCCTCTAAATAACAAGACATCCCTCTAAATATTAAGACATCCCTTTAAATAACAAGACATCTCTCTAAATAACAAGACATCCCTCTAAATAACAAGACATCCCACTAAATAACAAGACATCCCTCTAAATAACAAGACATCCCTTTTAAATAACAAGACATTCCTCTAAATAACAAGACATCCCTCTAAATAACAAAACATCCCTCCAAATAACAAGAAATCCCTCAAAATAGCAAGACATCCCTCTAAATATTAAGACATCCCTTCAAATAACAAGACATCCCTCTAAATAACAAGACATCCCTCTAAATAACAAGACATCCCTCTAAATAAAAAGACATCCCTCTAAATAACTAGACATCCCTCCAAATACCAAGACATCCCTCTAAATAACAAGACATCCCTCTAAATAAAAAGACATCCCTCTAAATAACTAGACATCCCTCCAAATACCATGACATCCCTCTAAATAACAAGACATCCCTCTAAATAACAAGACATACCTCCAAATAACAAGACATCCCTCTAAATTATAAGACATCCCTCTTAATAACAAGCATCCCTCCAAATAACAAGACATCCCTCTAAATAACAAGACATCCCTCCAAATATGAAGACATCCCTCCAAATATGAAGACATCCCTCTAAATAACAAGACATCCCTCTAAATAACAAGACATCTCTCTAAATATTAAGACATCCCTTCAAATAACAAGACATCCCTCTAAATAACAAGACATCCCTCTAAATAACAAGACATCCCTCTAAATAACAAGACATCCCTCTAAATAACAAGACATCCCTCTAAAAAACAAGACATCCCTCTAAATATTAAGACATCAATCTAAATAACAAGACATCCCTCCAAATAACAAGACAACCCTCTAAAAAACAAAAAAACCCTCTAAAAAAAAAACATCCCTCTAAATAACAAGACATCCCACTAAAAAACAAGACATCCCTCTAAATATTAAGACATCCCTCTAAATAACAAGACATCCCTCCAAATATTAAGACATCCCTCTAAATAACAAGACATCCCTCTAAATAACAAGACATCCCTCTAATAAACTAGACATTCCGCTAAATATTAAGACATCCCTCTAAATAACAAGACATCCCTCCAAATACCAAGACATCCCTCTAAATATTAAGACATCCCTCCAAATAACAAGAAAACCCTTTAAAAAACAAGACATCCCTCTAAATAACAAGACATCCCTCTAAATAACAAGACATCCCTCTAAATATTAAGACATCCCTCCAAATAACAAGACATCCCTCTAAATATTAAGACATCCCTCTAAATAACAAGACATCCCTCTAAATATTAAGACATCCCTTTAAATAACAAGACATCTCTCTAAATAACAAGACATCCCTCTAAATAACAAGACATCCCACTAAATAACAAGACGTCCCTCTAAATAACAAGACATCCCTTTTAAATAACAAGACATTCCTCTAAATAACAAGACATCCCTCTAAATAACAAGACATCCCTTTAAATAAAAAGACATCCCTCTAAATAGCAAGACATCCCTCTAAATAACAAGACATCCCTCCAAATAACAAGATATCCCTCTAAATAACAAGACATTCCTCCAAATAACAAGACTTCCCTCTAAATAAGAAGACATCCCTCTAAATAACAAGACATCCCTCTAAATAACAAGACATCCCTCTAAATACCAAGACATCCCTCTAAATATTAAGACATTCCTCCAAATAACAAGACAACCCTTTAAAAAACAAGACATCCCTCTAAATAACAAGACATCCCTCTAAATAACAAGACATCCCTCTAAATATTAAGACATCAATTCAAATAACAAGACATCCCTCTAAATATTAAGACATCCCTCTAAATAACAAGACATCCCTCTAAATAACAAGACATCCCTCTAAATATTAAGACATCCCTTTAAATAACAAGACATCTCTCTAAAAAACAAGACATCCCTCTAAATAACAAGACATCCCTCTAAATATTAAGACATCCCTCCAAATAACAAGATATCCCTCTAAATATTAAGACATCCCTCTAAATAACAAGACATCCCTCTAAATATTAAGACATCCCTTTAAATAACAAGACATCTCTCTAAATAACAAGACATCCCTCTAAATAACAAGACATCCCACTAAATAACAAGACATCCCTCTAAATAACAAGACATCCCTTTTAAATAACAAGACATTCCTCTAAATAACAAGACATCCCTCTAAATAACAAGACATCCCTCCAAATAACAAGAAATCCCTCAAAATAGCAAGACATCCCTCTAAATATTAAGACATCCCTTCAAATAACAAGACATCCCTCTAAATAACAAGACATCCCTCTAAATAACAAGACATCCCTCTAAATAAAAAGACATCCCTCTAAATAACTAGACATCCCTCCAAATACCAAGACATCCCTCTAAATAACAAGACATCCCTCTAAATAAAAAGACATCCCTCTAAATAACTAGACATCCCTCCAAATACCAAGACATCCCTCTAAATAACAAGACATCCCTCTAAATAACAAGACATACCTCCAAATAACAAGACATCCCTCTAAATTATAAGACATCCCTCTTAATAACAAGCATCCCTCCAAATAACAAGACATCCCTCTAAATAACAAGACATCCCTCCAAATATGAAGACATCCCTCCAAATATGAAAACATCCCTCTAAATAACAAGACATCCCTCTAAATAACAAGACATCCCTCTAAATAACAAGACATCTCTCTAAATATTAAGACATCCCTTCAAATAACAAGACATCCCTCTAAATAACAAGACATCCCTCTAAATAACAAGACATCCCTCTAAATAACAAGACATCCCTCTAAATAACAAGACATCCCTCTAAATAACAAGACATCCCTTTTAAATAACAAGACATTCCTCTAAATAACAAGACATCCCTCTAAATAACAAGACATCCCTCCAAATAAAAAGACATCCCTCTAAATATTAAGACATCAATCTAAATAACAAGACATCCCTCCAAATAACAAGACAACCCTCTAAAAAACAAAAAAACCCTCTAAATAACAAGACATCTCTCTAAAAAACAAGACATCCCTCTAAATATCAAGACATCCCTCTAAATAACAAGACATCCATCTATATAACAAGACATTCCTCTAAATATTAAGACATCCCTCTAAATAACAAGACATACCTGTAAATAACAAGACATCCCTCTAAATAACAAGACATCCCATCTAAATTACAAGACAACCCTCTAAAAAACAAGACATCCCTTAAGACATTCCGCTAAATATTAAGACATCCCTCTAAATAACAAGACATCCCTCTAAATACCAAAACATCCCTCTAAATATTAAGACATCCCTCCAAATAACAAGACAACCCTTTAAAAAACAAGACATCCCTCTAAATAACAAGACATCCCTCTAAATAACAAGACATCCCTCTAAATAACAAGACATCCCTCTAAATATTAAGATATCCCTTTAAATAACAAGACATCCCTCTAAATATTAAGACATCCCTCTAAATAACAAGACATCTCTCTAAATATTAAGACATCCCTTTAAATAACAAGACATCTCTCTAAATAACAAGACATCCCTCTAAATAACAAGACATCCCACTAAATAACAAGACATCCCTCTAAATAACAAGACATCCCTTTTAAATAACAAGACATTCCTCTAAATAACAAGACATCCCTCTAAATATTAAGACATCCCTTTAAATAACAAGACATCTCTCTAAATAACAAGACATCCCTCTAAATAACAAGACATCCCACTAAATAACAAGACATCCCTCTAAATAACAAGACATCCCTTTTAAATAACAAGACGTCCCTCTAAGTAACAAGACATCCCTTTTAAATAACAAGACATTCCTCTAAATAACAAGACATCCCTCTAAATAACAAGACATCCCTCCAAATAAAAAGACATCCCTCTAAATAGCAAGACATCCCTCTAAATAACAAGACATCCCTCCAAATAACAAGATATCCCTCTAAATAACAAGACATTCCTCCAAATAACAAGACTTCCCTCCAAATAAGAAGACATCCCTCTAAATAACAAGACATCCCTCTAAATAACAAGACATCCCTCTAAATACCAAGACATCCCTCTAAATATTAAGACATCCCTCCAAATAACAAGACAACCCTTTAAAAAACAAGACATCCCTCTAAATAACAAGACATCCCTCTAAATAACAAGACATCCCTCTAAATATTAAGACATCCCTTCAAATAACAAGACATCCCTCTAAATATTAAGACATCCCTCTAAATAACAAGACATCCCTCTAAATATTAAGACATCCCTTTAAATAACAAGACATCTCTCTAAATAACAAGACATCCCTCTAAATAACAAGACATCCCTCTAAATATTAAGACATCCCTCCAAATAACAAGACATCCCTCTAAATATTAAGACATCCCTCTAAATAACAAGACATCCCTCTAAATATTAAGACATCCCTTTAAATAACAAGACATCTCTCTAAATAACAAGACATCCCTCTAAATAACAAGACATCTCACTAAAAAACAAGACATCCCTCTAAATAACAAGACATCCCTTTTAAATAACAAGACATTCCTCTAAATAACAAGACATCCCTCTAAATAACAAGACATCCCTCCAAATAACAAGAAATCCCTCAAAAAAGCAAGACATCCCTCTAAATATTAAGACATCCCTTCAAATAACAAGACATCCCTCTAAATAACAAGACATCCCTCTAAATAACAAGACATCCCTCTAAATAAAAAGACATCCCTCTAAATAACTAGACATCCCTCCAAATACCAAGACATCCCTCTAAATAACAAGACATCCCTCTAAATAACAAGACATACCTCCAAATAACGAAACATCCCTCTAAATTATAAGACATCCCTCTTAATAACAAGCATCCCTCCAAATAACAAGACATCCCTCTAAATAACAAGACATCCCTCCAAATATGAAGACATCCCTCTAAATAACAAGACATCCCTCTAAATAACAAGACATCCCTCTAAATAACAAGACATCTCTCTAAATATTAAGACATCCCTTCAAATAACAAGACATCCCTCTAAATAACAAGACATCCCTCTAAATAACAAGACATCCCTCTAAATAACAAGACATCCCTCTAAATAACATACATCCCTCTAAAAAACAAGACATCCCTCTAAATATTAAGACATCAATCTAAATAACAAGACATCCCTCCAAATAACAAGACAACCCTCTAAAAAACAAAAAAACCCTTTAAATAACAAGACATCTCTCTAAAAAACAAGACATCCCTCTAAATATCAAGACATCCCTCTAAATAACAAGACATCACTCTAAATATTAAGACATCCCTCCAAATAACAAGACAACCCTTTAAAAAACAAGACATCCCTCTAAATAACAAGACATCCCTCTAAATAACAAGACATCCCTCTAAATATTAAGACATCCCTTCAAATAACAAGACATCCCTCTAAATATTAAGACATCCCTCTAAATAACAAGACATCCCTCTAAATAACAAGACATCCCACTAAATAACAAGACATCCCTCTAAATGACAAGACATCCCTTTTAAATAACAAGACATTCCTCTAAATAACAAGACATCCCTCTAAATATTAAGACATCCCTCTAAATAACAAGACATCCCTCCAAATAAAAAGACATCCCTCTAAATAGCAAGACATCCCTCTAATAAACAAGACATTCCGCTAAATATTAAGACATCCCTCTAAATAACAAGACATCCCATCTAAATTACAAGAAAACCCTCTAAAAAACAAGACAACCCTCTAAAAAACAAGACATCCCTCTAAATAAAAAGACATCTTAGACACAAGTGTGTACAAGGTTGTACAAGTGTGTACAAGGTTGTACAAGTGTGTACAAGGGTGTACAAGTTTGTACAAGTGTGTACAAGTTTGTACAAGTGTGTACAAGTTTGTACAAGGTTGTACAAATGTATACAAGGGTGTACAAAAGTGTACAAGGGTGCACAAGTTTGTACAAGGGTGTACAAGTGTGTACAAGCTTGTAGAAGTGTGTACAAGCTTGTACAAGTGTGTACAAGGGTGTACAGGTTTGTACAAGGTTGTACAAGTGTTTACAAGAGAGTACAAGTATGTACAAGAATGTACAAGTTTGTACAAGTGTGTACAAGTGTGTACAAGGTTGTACAAGTGTGTACAAGGTTGTACAAGTGTGTACAAGGTTGTACAAGTGTGTAAAAGGTTGAACATGTGTGTACAAAGGTGTACAAGTGTGTACAAGGTTGTACAAGTGTGTACAAGGTTGTACAAGTGTGTACAAGGTTGTACAAGTGTGTACAAGTTTGTACAAGGTTGTACAATTGTGTACAAGGTTGTACAAGTGTTTACAAGGGTGTACAAGTATGTACAAGAATGTACAAGTTTGTACAAGTGTGTACAAGTTTGTAAAAGGTTGTACAAGTGTGTACAAGGGTGTACAAGTGTGTATAAGGGTGCACAAGTGTGTACAAGGGAGTACAATCGTGTACAAGCTTGTACAAGTGTGTACAAGGGTGTACAGGTTTGTACAAGGTTGTACAAGTGTGTACAAGGTTGTACAAGTGTGTACAAGGGTGTACAAGTTTGTACAAGTGTGTACAAGTTTGTACAATTGTGTACAAGTTTGTACAAGGTTGTACAAATGTATACAAGGGTGTACAAAAGTGTACAAGGGTGCACAAGTTTGTACAAGGGTGTACAAGTGTGTACAAGCTTGTACAAGTGTGTACAAGCTTGTACAAGTGTGTACAAGGGTGTACAGGTTTGTACAAGGTTGTACAAGTGTTTACAAGGGTGTACAAGTATGCACAAGAATGTACAATTTTTTACAAGTGTGTACAAGTTTGTAAAAGGTTGTACAAGTGTATACAAGGGTGTACAAGTGTGTACAAGGGTGCACAAGTGTGTACAAGGGTGTACAATCTTGTACAAGCTTGTACAAGTGTGTACAAGGGTGTACAGGTTTGTACAAGGTTGTACAAGTGTGTACAAGGGTGTACAAATGTGTACAAGGATGTAAAAGTTTGTACAAGTGTGTACAAGTTTGTACAAGGTTGTACAAGTAAGTACAAGTTTGTACAAGAATGTACAAGTGTGTACAAGGTTTTACAATTGTGTAAAAGGTTGTACAAGTGTGTACAAGGTTGTACAAGTGTGTACAAGGTTGTACAAGTGTGTACAAGGTTGTACAAGTGTGTACAAGTTTGTACAAGTGTGTACAAGGTTGTACAAGTGTGTACAAGGTTGTACAAGTGTGTACAAGGGTGCACAAGTGTGTACAAGGGTGTACAATCGTGTACATGCTTGTACAAGTTTTTACAAGGTTGTACAAGTGTGTACAAGGTTGTACAATCGTGTACATGCTTGTACAAGTTTTTACAAGGTTGTACAAGTGTGTACAAGGTTGTACAAGTGTGTACAAGGTTGTACAAACGTGTACAAGGTTGTACAAGTGTGTACAAGGTTGTACAAGTGTGTACAAGGTTGTACAAGTGTGTACAAGGTTGTATAAGTGTGTACAAAGGTGAACAAGAGTGTACAAGGTTGTACAAGTGTGTACAAGGTTGTACAAGTGTGTACATGGTTGTACAAGGTTGTACAATTGTGTACAAGGTTGTACAAGTGTGTACAAGGTTGTACAAGTGTGTACAAGGGTGTACAAGTTTGTACAAGTGTGTACAAGTTTGTACAAGTGTGTACAAGTTTGTACAAGGTTGTACCAATGTATACAAGGGTGTACAAAAGTGTACAAGGGTGCACAAGTTTGTACAAGGGTGTACAAGTGTGTACAAGCTTGTACAAGTGTGTACAAGCTTGTACAAGTGTGTACAAGGGTGTACAGGTTTGTACAAGGTTGTACAAGTGTTTACAAGGGTGTACAAAAGAATGTACAAGTTTGTACAAGTGTGTACAAGTTTGTAAAAGGTTGTACAAGTGTGTACAAGGTTGTACAAGTGTGTACAAGGTTGTATCATAGTGTACAAGGTTGTACAAGTGTGTACAAAGGTGTACAAGTGTGTACAAGGTTGTACAAGTGTGTACAAAGTTGTACAAGTGTGTACATGGTTGTACAAGGTTGTACAATTGTGTACAAGGTTGTACAAGTGTGTACAAGGGTGCACAAGTTTGTACAAGGGTGTACAAGTGTGTACAAGCTTGTACAAGTGTGTACAAGCTTGTACAAGTGTGTACAAAAGTGTACAAGTTTGTACAAGGTTGTACAAGTGTTTACAAGGGTGTACAAGTATGTACAAGAATGTTCAAGTTTGTACAAGTGTGTACAAGTTTGTAAAAGGTTGTACAAGTGTGTACAAGGGTGTACAAGTGTGTACAAGGGTGCACAAGTGTGTACAAGGGTGTACAATCGTGTACAAGCTTGTACAAGTGTGTACAAGGGTGTACAGGTTTGTACAAGGTTGTACAAGTGTGTACAAGGGTGTACAAATGTGTACAAGGATGTAAAAGTTTGTACAAGTGTGTACAAGTTTGTACAAGGTTGTACAAGTAAGTACAAGTTTGTACAAGAATATACAAGTGTGTACAAGGTTTTACAATTGTGTAAAAGGTTGTACAAGTGTGTACAAGGTTGTACAAGTGTGTACAAGGTTGTACAAGTGTGTACAAGCTTGTACAAGTGTGTACAAGGTTGTACAAGTGTGTACAAGGTTGTACAAGTGTGTACAAGGTTGTACAAGTGTGTACAAGTTTGTTCAAGTGTGTACAAGTTTGTACAAGGTTGTACAAATGTGTACAAGGGTGTACAAAAGTGTACAAGGGTGCACAAGTTTGTACAAGGGTGTACAAGTGTGTACAAGTTTGTACAAGTGTGTACAAGCTTGTACAAGGGTTTACAGGTTTGTACAAGGTTGTACAAGTGTGTACAAGGGTGTACAAGTATGTACAAGAATGTACAAGTTTGTACAAGTGTGTACAAGGGTGTACAAGTATGTACAAGAATGTACAAGTTTGTACAAGTGTGTACAAGGGTGTACAAATGTGTACAAGGATGTAAAAGTTTGTACAAGTGTGTACAATTTTGTAGTAGGTTGTACAAGGTTGTACAAGTGTGTACAAGGTTGTACAAGTGTGTACAAGGTTGTACAAGTGTGTACAAGGTTGTACAAGTGTGTACAAGGTTGTACAAGTGTGTACAAGGTTGTACAATTGTGTACAAGGTTGTACAAGTGTGTACAAGGTTGTACAAGTGTGTACAAGGATGTACAAGTGTGTACAAGGTTGTACCAGTGTGTACAAGTTTGTACAAGTGTGTACAAGTTTGTACAAGGTTGTACAAATGTGTACAAGGGTGTACAAAAGTGTACAAGGGTGCACAAGTTTGTACAAGGGTGTACAAGTGTGTACAAGGGTGTACAGGTTTGTACAAGGTTGTACAAGTGTGTACAAGCTTGAACAAGTGTGTACAAGGTTGTACAAGTGTTTACAAGGTTGTACAAGTGTGTACAAGGTTGCACAAGTGTGTACAAGGTTGCACAAGTGTGTACAAGAGTGTACAATCGTGTACAAGCTTGTACAAGTGTGTACAAGGGTGTACAGGTTTGTACAAGGTTGTACAAGTGTGTACAAGGTTTTACAATTGTGTACAAGGTTGTACAAGTGTGTACAAGGTTGTACAAGTGTGTACAAGGTTGTACAAGTGTGTACAAGCTTGTACAAGTGTGTACAAGGTTGTACAAGTGTGTACATGGTTGTTCAAGTGTGTACATGTTTGTACAAGTGTGTTTAAGTTTGTACAAGGTTGTACAAATGTGTACAAGGGTGTACAAAAGTGTACAAGGGTGCACAAGTTTGTACAAGGGTGTACAAGTGTGTACAAGCTTGTACAAGTGTGTACAATGGTGTACAGGTTTGTACTAGGTTGTACAAATGTGTACAAGGATGTACAAGTATGTACAAGAATGTACAATTTTGTACAAGTGTGTACAAGTTTGTAAAAGGTTGTACAAGTGTGTACAAGGGTGAACAAGTGTGTACAAGGTTGTACAAGTGTGTACAAGCTTGTACAAGTGTGTACAAGCTTGTACAAGTGTGTACAAGGGTGTACAAGTGTGTACAAGGTTGTACAAGTTTTTACAAGGTTGTACAAGTGTGTACAGGGTTGTACAAGTGTGTACAAGGTTGTACAAGTGTGTACAAGGTTGTACAATTGTGTACAAGGTTGTACAAGTGTGTACAAGGTTGTACAAGTGTGTACAAGGTTGTACAAGTGTGTACAAGGTTGTACAAGTGTGTACAAGGGTGTACAAGTTTGTACAAGTGTGTACAAGGTTGTACAAGTGTGTACAAGGGTGTACAAGTTTGTACAAGTGTGTACAAGTTTGTACAATTGTGTACAAGTTTGTACAAGGTTGTACAAATGTATACAAGGGTGCACAAGTGTGTACAAGGGTGTACAATCGTGTACAAGCTTGTACAAGTGTGTACAAGGGTGTACAGGTTTGTACAAGGTTGTAAAAGTGTGTACAAGGGTGTACAAATGTGTACAAGGATGTAAAAGTTTGTACAAGTGTGTACAAGTTTGTACAAGGTTGTACAAGTAAGTACAAGTTTGTACAAGAATGTACAAGTGTGTACAAGGTTTTACAATTGTGTAAAAGGTTGTACAAGTGTGTACAAGGTTGTACAAGCGTGTACAAGGTTGTACAAGTGTGTACAAGGTTGTACAAGTGTGTACAAGGTTGTACAAGTGTGTACAAGTTTGTTCAAGTGTGTACAAGTTTGTACAAGGTTGTACAAATGTGTACAAGGGTGTACAAAAGTGTACAAGGGTGCACAAGTTTGTACAAGGGTGTACAAGTGTGTACAAGCTTGTACAAGTGTGTACAAGCTTGTACAAGGGTTTACAGGTTTGTACAAGGTTGTACAAGTGTGTACAAGGGTGTACAAGTATGTACAAGAATGTACAAGTTTGTACAAGTGTGTACAAGGGTGTACAAGTATGTACAAGAATGTACAAGTTTGTACAAGTGTGTACAAGGATGTACAAATGTGTACAAGGATGTAAAAGTTTGTACAAGTGTGTACAAGTTTGTACAAGGTTGTACAAGGTTGTACAAGTGTGTACAAGGTTGTACAAGTGTGTACAAGGTTGTACAAGTGTGTACAAGGTTGTACAAGTGTGTACAAGGTTGTACAAGTGTGTACAAGGGTGCACAAGTGTGTACAAGGGTGTACAATCGTGTACAAGCTTGTACAATCGTGTACATGCTTGTTTCAAGTTTGTACAAGGGTTTACAGGTTTGTACAAGGTTGTACAAGTGTGTACAAGGGTGTACAAGTATGTACAAGAATGTACAAGTTTGTACAAGTGTGTACAAGGGTGTACAAATGTGTACAAGGATGTAAAAGTTTGTACAAGTGTGTACACACTTGTACAACCTTGTACACACTTGTACAACCTTGTACACACTTTTTCAACTTTGTACACACTTATACAACCTTGTACACACTTGTACAACCTTGTACACACTTGTACAACCTTGTACACACTTGTACAACCTTGTACACACTTGTACAACCTTGTAAAAACTTGTACAACCTTGTACACACTTGTACACCCTTGTACACACTTGTACAAGCTTGTACACACTTGTACAACCTTGTACACACTTGTTCACCCTTGTACACACTTGTACAACCTTTTACAAACTTGTACACACTTGTACAAAATTGTACATTCTTGTACATACTTGTACATCCTTGTACACATTTGTACAACCTTGTACTAACCTGTACACCCTTGTACACACTTGTACAAGCTTGTACACACTTGTACACCCTTGTACAAACTTGTGCACCCTTGTACACTTTTGTACACTCTTGTACACATTTGTACAACCTTGTACAAACTTAAACACACTTGTACAAACATGTACACACTTGAACAACCATGTACACACTTGTACAACCTTGTACACACTTGTACAAGCTTGTTTACACTTGTACAAGCTGTACACACTTGTACAAACTTGTACACACTTGTACAACCTTGTACACACTTGTACAAACTTGTACACACTTGTACAACCTTGTACACACTTGTACAACCTTGTACACAATTGTAAAACCTTGTACACATTTGTACAACCTTGTACAAACCTGTACACCCTTGTACACACTTGTACAACCTTGTAAACACTTGTACAACTTTGTACAAACCTGTACACACTTGTACACACTTGTACACCCTTGTACAAACTTGTGCACCCTTGTACACTTTTGTACACCCTTGTACACATTTGTACAACCTTGTACAAACTTGTACACACTTGTACAAACTTGTACACACTTGTAAAACCTTGTACACACTTGTACAACCTTGTACACACTTGTACAACCTTGTACAACCTTGTACAAACTTGTACACACTTGTACAAACTTTTACATCCTTGTACACATTTGTACACCCTTGTACACACTTGTACAAACTTGTACATTCTTGTACATACTTGTACACCCTTGTACACACTTGTACAACCTTGTACAAACCTGTAAACCCTTGTACAAACTTGAAACAAGCATGTACACGATTGTACAAGCTTGTACACGATTGTACACCCTTGTACACACTTGTGCACCCTTGTACACACTTGTACAACCTTGTACACACTTGTACAACCTTGTACACACTTGTACAACCTTGTACACACTTGTACAACCTTGTACACACTTGTACAACCTTGTACACACTTGTACAACCTTGTACAACCTTCTACAAACTTGTACATACTTGTACAAACTTTTACATCCTTGTACACATTTGTACATCCTTGTACACACTTGTACAAACTTGTACATTCTTGTACATACTTGTACACCCTTGTACACACTTGTACAAACTTGTACATTCCTGTACATACTTGTACACCCTTGTACACACTTGTACAACCTTGTACAAACCTGTAAACCCTTGTACAAGCTTGTACACACTTGTACAAGCTTGTACACACTTGTACACCCTTTTACAAACTTGTGCACCCTTGTACACTTTTGTACACCCTTGTACACATTTGTACAACCTTGTACAAACTTGTACACACTTGAACAAACTTGTACACACTTGTACAACCTTGTACACACTTGTACAACCTTGTACACACTTGTACAACCTTGTACAAGCTTGTACAACCTTGTACACACTTGTACAACCTTTTACACAATTGTAAAACCTTGTACACACTTGTACATTCTTGTACAAACTTGTACTTACTTGTACAACCTTGTACAAAATTGTACACACTTGTACAAACTTGTAACCCCTTGTACACACTTGTACAACCTTGTACACACTTGTACAACCTTGTACACACTTGTACAACCTTGTACACAATTGTACAACCTTGTACAACCTTGTACAACCTTGTACACAATTGTACAACCTTGTACAACCTTGTACACACTTGTACACACTTGTACAAGCTTGTACACGATTGTACACCCTTGTACACACTTGTGCACCCTTGTATACATTTGTACAACCTTGTACAAACTTGTACACAATTGTACAAACTTGTACACACTTGTACAAACTTGTACACCCTTGTACACACTTGTACAACCTTGTACACACTTGTACAAACTTGTAACCCCTTGTACACACTTGTACAACCTTGTACACACTTGTACAACCTTGTACACACTTGTACAACCTTGTACACAATTGTACAACCTTGTACAACCTTGTACACACTTGTACAACCTTGTACACACTTGTACAACCTTGTACACACTTGTACAACCTTGTAAAAACTTGTACAACCTTGTACACACTTGTACACCCTTGTACACACTTGTACAAGCTTGTACACACTTGTACAAGCTTGTACACACTTGTACAACCTTGTACACACTTGTTCACCCTTGTACACACTTGTACAACCTTTTACAAACTTGTACACACTTGTACAAAATTGTACATTCTTGTACATACTTGTACATCCTTGTACACATTTGTACAACCTAGTACAAACCTGTACACCATTGTACACACTTGTACAAGCTTGTACACACTTGTACACCCTTGTACAAACTTGTGCACCCTTGTACACTTTTGTACACCCTTGTACACATTTGTACAACCTTGTACAAACTTAAACACACTTGTACAAACATGTACACACTTGAACAACCATGTACACACTTGTACAACCTTGTACACACTTGTACAAGCTTGTACACACTTGTACAACCTTGTACACACTTGCACAACCTTGTACACACTTGTACAACCTTGTACACAATTGTAAAACCTTGTACACACTTGTACAACCTTGTACAAACCTGTACACCCTTGTACACACTTGTACAAGCTTGTACACGATTGTACACTCTTGTACACACTTGTGCAACCTTGTACACACTTGTGCAACCTTGTACACACTTGTACAACCTTGTAAACACTTGTACAACCTTGTACACACTTGTTCAAGCTAATACACACACTTGTACAACCTTGTACAAACCTGTACACCCTTGTACACACTTGTACACCCTTGTACAAACTTGTGCACCCTTGTACACTTTTGTACACCCTTGTACACATTTGTACAACCTTGTACAAACTTGTACACACTTGTACAAACTTGTACACACTTGTACAACCTTGTACACACTTGTACATCCTTGTACACACTTGTACAACCTTGTACACACTTGTACAACCTTGTACACAATTGTAAAACATTGTACACACTTAAACAACCTTGTACAAACTTGTACACACTTGTATAAACTTTTACATCCTTGTACACATTTGTACACCCTTGTACACACTTGTACAACCTTGTACAAACCTGTAAACCCTTGTACACACTTGTACAAGCTTGTACACGATTGTACAAGCTTGTACACGATTGTACACCCTTGTACACACTTGTGAACCCTTGTACACACTTGTACAACCTTGTACACACTTGTACAACCTTGTACACACTTGTACAACCTTGTACACACTTGTACAACCTTGTACACACTTGTACAACCTTGTACACACTTGTACAACCTTGTACAACCTACTACAAACTTGTACACACTTGTACAAACTTTTACATCCTTGTACACATTTGTACACCCTTGTACACACTTGTACAAACTTGTACATTCTTGTACATACTTGTACACCCTTGTACACACTTGTACAAACTTGTACATTCTTGTACATACTTGTACACCCTTGTACACACTTGTACAACCTTGTACAAACCTGTAAACCCTTGTACAAGCTTGTACACACTTGTACAAACTTGTACACACTTGTACACCCTTGTACAAACTTGTGCACCCTTGTACACTTTAGTACACCCTTGTACACATTTGTACAACCTTGTACAAACTTGTACACACTTGAACAAACTTGTACACACTTGTACAACCTTGTACACACTTGTACAACCTTGTACACACTTGTACAACCTTGTACACACTTGTACAAGCTTGTACACACTTGTACAACCTTGTACACACTTGTACAACCTTGTACACACTTGTACAACCTTTTACACAATTGTAAAACCTTGTACACACTTGTACATTCTTGTACAAACTTGTACTTACTTGTACAACCTTGTACAAACTTGTACACACTTGTACAAACTTTTACATCCTTGTACACATTTGTACACCCTTGTACACACTTGTACAACCTTGTACAAACCTGTACACCCTTGTACACACTTGTACAAGCTTGTACACGATTGTACACCCTTGTACACACTTGTGCACCCTTGTACACACTTGTACACCCTTGTACACACTTGGACAACCTTTTACAAACTTGTACACACTTGTAAAACTTGAACATTCTTGTACATACTTGTACACCCTTGTAAACACTTGTACAACCTTGTACAAACTTGTACACACTTGTACACACTTGTACAAGCTTGTACACACTTGTACAAGCTTGTACACACTTGTACACCCTTGTACAAACTTGTGCACCCTTGTACACACTTGTACAACCTTGTACACAATTGTACAACCTTGTACAACCATGTACACACTTGTTCAACTTTGTACACACTTGTACAACCTTGTACACACTTGTACACCTTTGTACACACTTGTACAACCTTGTACACTATGATACAACCTTGTACACACTTGTACAACCTTGTACACACTTGTACAACCTTTTACAAACTTGTACACACTTGTACAAACTTGTACATTCTTTTGTACACCCTTGTAAACACTTGTACAACCTTGTACAAACCTGTACACCCTTGTACACACTTGTACAAGCTTGTACACACTTGTACAAGCTTGTACATACTTGTACACCCTTGTACAAACTTGTGCACCCTTGTACACTTTTGTACACCCTTGTATACATTGGTACAACCTTGTACAAACTTGTACACACTTGTACAAACTTGTACACACTTGTACAAACTTGTACACCCTTGTACACACTTGTACAACCTTGTACACACTTGTACAACCTTGTACACAATTGTACAACCTTGTACAACCATGTACACACTTGTACAACCTTGTACACACTTGTACAACCTTGTACACACTTGTACACCTTTGTACACACTTATACAACCTTGTACACACTTGTACAACCTTGTACACACTTGTACAACCTTGTACACGTTTGTACAACCTTGTACACACTTGTACAACCTTGTACACACTTGTACAACCTTGTAAAAACTTGTACAAGCATGTACACGATTGTACACCCTTGTACACACTTGTGCACCCTTGTACACACTTGTACAATCTTGTACACACTTGTACAACCTTGTACACACTTGTACAACCTTGTACACACTTGTACAACCTTGTACACACTTGTACAAACTTGTACACATTTGTACAACCTTGTACACACTTGTACTACCTTGTACACACTTGTACAACCTTGTACACACTTGTACAACCTTTTACACAATTGTAAAACCTTGTACACACTTGTACATTCTTGTACAAACTTGTACTTACTTGTACATCCTTGTACAAACTTGTACACACTTGTACAAACTTTTACATCCTTGTACACATTTGTACACCCTTGTACACACTTGTACAACCTTGTACAAACCTGTACACCCTTGTACACACTTGTACAAGCTTGTACAAGATTGTACACCCTTGTACACACTTGTGCACCCTTGTACACACTTGTACACCCTTGTATACACTTGTACAACCTTTTACAAACTTGTACACACTTGTACAAACTTGTACATTCTTGTGCATACTTGTACACCCTTGTAAACACTTGTACAACCTTGTACAAACCTGTACACCCTTGTACACACTTGTACAAGCTTGTACACACTTGTACACCCTTGTACAAACTTGTGCACCCTTGTACACTTTTGTACACCCTTGTATACATTTGTACAACCTTGTACAAACTTGTACACAATTGTACAAACTTGTACACACTTGTACAAACTTGTACACCCTTGTACACACTTGTACAACCTTGTACACACTTGTACAACCTTGTACAAACCTGTACACCCTTGTACACTCTTGTACAAGCTTGTACACGATTGTACACCCTTGTACACACTTGTGCACCCTTGTACACACTTGTACACCCTTGTACACACTTGTACAACCTTTTACAAACTTGTACACACTTGTACAAACTTGTACATTCTTGTACATACTTGTACACCCTTGTAAACACTTGTACAACCTTAAACAAACCTGTACACCCTTGTACACACTTGTACAAGCTTGTACACACTTGTACACCCTTGTACACACTTGTACAACCTTGTACAACCTTGTACACACTTGTACAACCTTGTACACACTTGTACACCTTTGTACACACTTGTTCAACCTTGTACACACTTGTACAACCTTGTACACACTTGTACAAACTTGTACACACTTGTACAACCTTGTACACACTTGTACACACTTGTACAAACTTGTACATTCTTGTACATACTTGTACTCCCTTGTAAACACTTGTACAACCTTGTACAAACCTGTACACCCTTGTACACACTTGTACAAGCATGTACACACTTCTACAAGCTTGTACACACTTGTACACCCTTGTACAAACTTGTGCACCCTTGTACACTTTTGTACACCCTTGTATACATTTGTACAACCTTGTACAAACTTGTACACACTTGTACAAACTTGTACACACTTGTACAAACTTGTACACCCTTGTACACACTTGTACAACCTTGTACACACTTGTACAACCTTGTACACACTTGTGTCTAAGATGTCTTTTTATTTAGAGGGATGTCTTGTTTTTTAGAGGGTTGTCTTGTTTTTAGAGGGTTTTCTTGTAATTTAGATGGGATGTCTTGTTATTTAGAGGGATGTCTTAATATTTAGCGGAATGTCTTGTTTATTAGAGGGATGTCTTGCTATTTAGAGGGATGTCTTTTTATTTGGAGGGATGTCTTGTTATTTAGAGGGATGTCTTAATATTTAGAGGGATGTCTTGTTATTTAGAGGAATGTCTTGTTATTTAAAAGGGATGTCTTGTTATTTAGAGGGATGTCTTGTTATTTAGTGGGATGTCTTGTTATTTAGAGGGATGTCTTGTTATTTAGAGAGATGTCTTGTTATTTAAAGGGATGTCTTAATATTTAGAGGGATGTCTTGTTATTTAGAGGGATGTCTTAATATTTAGAGGGATGTCTTGTTATTTGAAGGGATGTCTTAATATTTAGAGGGATGTCTTGTTATTTAGAGGGATGTCTTGTTATTTAGAGGGATGTCTTGTTTTTTAAAGGGTTGTCTTGTTATTTGGAGGGATGTCTTAATATTTAGAGTGATGTCTTGTTATTTAGAGGGATGTCTTGTTATTTAGAGGGATGTCTTGTTTTTTAGAGGGTTGTCTTGTTATTTGGAGGGATGTCTTGTTTTTTAGAGGGTTGTCTTGTAATTTAGATGGGATGTCTTGTTATTTAGAGGGATGTCTTGTTATTTACAGGTATGTCTTGTTATTTAGAGGGATGTCTTAATATTTAGAGGAATGTCTTGTTATATAGATGGATGTCTTGTTATTTAGAGGGATGTCTTGATATTTAGAGGGATGTCTTGTTTTTTAGAGAGATGTCTTGTTATTTAAAGGGTTTTTTTGTTTTTTAGAGGGTTGTCTTGTTATTTGGAGGGATGTCTTGTTATTTAGATTGATGTCTTAATATTTAGAGGGATGTCTTGTTTTTTAGAGGGATGTCTTGTTATTTAGAGGGATGTCTTGTTATTTAGAGGGATGTCTTGTTATTTAGAGGGATGTCTTGTTATTTAGAGGGATGTCTTGTTATTTGAAGGGATGTCTTAATATTTAGAGAGATGTCTTGTTATTTAGAGGGATGTCTTGTTATTTAGAGGGATGTCTTGTTATTTAGAGGGATGTCTTCATATTTGGAGGGATGTCTTGTTATTTAGAGGGATGTCTTGTTATTTGGAGGGATGCTTGTTATTAAGAGGGATGTCTTATAATTTAGAGGGATGTTTCGTTATTTGGAGGTATGTCTTGTTATTTAGAGGGATGTCTTGTTATTTAGAGGGATGTCTTGGTATTTGGAGGGATGTCTAGTTATTTAGAGGGATGTCTTTTTATTTAGAGGGATGTCTTGTTATTTAGAGGGATGTCTTGTTATTTAGAGGGATGTCTTGTTATTTGAAGGGATGTCTTAATATTTAGAGGGATGTCTTGCTTTTTTGAGGGATTTCTTGTTATTTGGAGGGATGTCTTGTTATTTAGAGGGATGTCTTGTTATTTAGAGGAATGTCTTGTTATTTAAAAGGGATGTCTTGTTATTTAGAGGGATGTCTTGTTTTTTAGTGAGATGTCTTGTTATTTAGAGGGATGTCTTGTTATTTAGAGAGATGTCTTGTTATTTAAAGGGATGTCTTAATATTTAGAGGGATGTCTTGTTATTTAGAGGGATGTCTTAATATTTAGAGGGATGTCTTGTTATTTGGAGGGATGTCTTAATATTTAGAGGGATGTCTTGTTATTTAGAGGGATGTCTTGTTATTTAGAGAGATGTCTTGTTATTTAAAGGGATGTCTTAATATTTAGAGGGATGTCTTGTTATTTAGAGGGATGTCTTAATATTTAGAGGGATGTCTTGTTATTTGAAGGGATGTCTTAATATTTAGAGGGATGTCTTGTTATTTAGAGGGATGTCTTGTTATTTAGAGGGATGTCTTGTTTTTTAAAGGGTTGTCTTGTTATTTGGAGGGATGTCTTAATATTTAGAGGGATGTCTTTGTATTTAGAGGGATGTCTTGTTATTTAGAGGGGTGTCTTGTTATTTAGAGGGATGTCTTCATATTTAGAGGGATGTCTTGTTATTTAGAGGGATGTCTTGTTATTTGGAGGGATGCTTGTTATTAAGAGGGATGTCTTATAATTTAGAGGGATGTTTCGTTATTTGGAGGTATGTCTTGTTATTTAGAGGGATGTCTTGTTATTTAGAGGGATGTCTTGGTATTTGGAGGGATGTCTTAATATTTAGAGGGATGTCTTGCTTTTTTGAGGGATTTATTGTTATTTGGAGGGATGTCTTGTTATTTAGAGGGATGTCTTGTTATTTAGAGGAATGTCTTGTTATTTAAAAGGGATGTCTTGTTATTTAGAGGGATGTCTTGTTTTTTAGTGAGATGTCTTGTTATTTAGAGGGATGTCTTGTTATTTAGAGAGATGTCTTGTTATTTAAAGGGATGTCTTAATATTTAGAGGGATGTCTTGTTATTTAGAGGGATGTCTTAATATTTAGAGGGATGTCTTGTTATTTGGAGGGATGTCTTAATATTTAGAGGGATGTCTTGTTATTTAGAGGGATGTCTTGTTATTTAGAGAGATGTCTTGTTATTTAAAGGGATGTCTTAATATTTAGAGGGATGTCTTGTTATTTAGAGGGATGTCTTAATATTTAGAGGGATGTCTTGTTATTTGAAGGGATGTCTTAATATTTAGAGGGATATCTTGTTATTTAGAGGGATGTCTTGTTATTTAGAGGGATGTCTTGTTTTTTAAAGGGTTGTCTTGTTATTTGGAGGGATGTCTTAATATTTAGAGGGATGTCTTGGTATTTAGAGGGATGTCTTGTTATTTAGAGGGATGTCTTGTTATTTAGAGGGATGTCTTCTTATTTGGAGGGAAGTCTTGTTATTTGGAGGAATGTCTTGTTATTTAGAGGGATATCTTGTTATTTGGAGGGATGTCTTGTTATTTAGAGGGATGTCTTGCTATTTAGAGGGATGTCTTTTTATTTGGAGGGATGTCTTTTTATTTAGAGGGATGTCTTGTTATTTAGAGGAATGTCTTGTTATTTAAAAGGGATGTCTTGTTATTTAGAGGGACGTCTTGTTATTTAGTGGGATGTCTTGTTATTTAGAGGGATGTCTTGTTATTTAGAGAGATGTCTTGTTATTTAAAGGGATGTCTTAATATTTAGAGGGATGTCTTGTTATTTAGAGGGATGTCTTAATATTTAGAGGGATGTCTTGTTATTTGGAGGGATGTCTTAATATTTAGAGGGATGTCTTGTTATTTAGAGGGATGTCTTGTTATTTAGAGGGATGTCTTGTTTTTTAGAGGGTTGTCTTGTAATTTAGATGGGATGTCTTGTTATTTAGAGGGATGTCTTGTTATTTGGAGAGATGTCTTTTTATTTAGAGGAATGTCTTGTTTTTTAGAGGGTTGTCTTGTTATTTGGAGGGATGTCTTGTTTTTTAGAGGGTTGTCTTGTAATTTAGATGGGATGTCTTGTTATTTAGAGGGATGTCTTAATATTTAGCGGAATGTCTTGTTTATTAGAGGGATGTCTTGCTATTTAGAGGGATGTCTTTTTATTTGGAGGGATGTCTTGTTATTTAGAGGGATGTCTTGTTATTTAGAGGAATGTCTTGTTATTTAAAAGGGATGTCTTGTTATTTAGAGGGATGTCTTGTTATTTAGTGGGATGTCTTGTTATTTAGAGGGATGTCTTGTTATTTAGAGAGATGTCTTGTTATTTAAAGGGATGTCTTAATATTTAGAGGGATGTCTTAATATTTAACGGAATGTCTTGTTTATTAGAGGGATGTCTTGCTATTTAGAGGGATGTCTTTTTATTTGGAGGGATGTCTTGTTATTTAGAGGGATGTCTTGTTATTTAGAGGAATGTCTTGTTATTTAAAAGGGATGTCTTGTTATTTAGAGGGATGTCTTGTTATTTAGTGGGATGTCTTGTTATTTAGAGGGATGTCTTGTTATTTAGAGAGATGTCTTGTTATTTAAAGGGATGTCTTAATATTTAGAGGGATGTCTTGTTATTTAGAGGGATGTCTTAATATTTAGAGGGATGTCTTGTTATTTAGTGGGATGTCTTGTTATTTAGAGGGATGTCTTGTTATTCAGAGAGATGTCTTGTTATTTAAAGGGATGTCTTAATATTTAGAGGGATGTCTTGTTATTTAGATGGATGTCTTAATATTTAGAGGGATGTCTTGTTATTTGGAGGGATGTCTTAATATTTAGCGGGATGTCTTGTTATTTGGAGGTATGTCTTGTTATTTAGAGGGATGTCTTGTTATTTAGAGGGATGTCTTGGTATTTGGAGGGATGTCTAGTTATTTAGAGGGATGTCTTTTTATTTAGAGGGATGTCTTGTTATTTAGAGGGATGTCTTGGTATTTGGAGGGATGTCTAGTTATTTAGAGGGATTTTTTTTTATTTAGAGGGATGTCTTGTTATTTAAAGGGATGTCTTGTTATTTAGAGGGATGTCTTGTTATTTGAAGGGATGTCTTAATATTTAGAGGGATGTCTTGCTATTTTGAGGGATTTCTTGTTATTTGGAGGGATGTCTTGTTATTTAGAGGGATGTCTTGTTATTTAGAGGAATGTCTTGTTATTTAAAAGGGATGTCTTGTTATTTAGAGGGATGTCTTGTTATTTAGTGGGATGTCTTGTTATTTAGAGGGATGTCTTGTTATTTAGAGAGATGTCTTGTTATTTAAAGGGATGTCTTAATATTTAGAGGGATGTCTTGTTATTTAGAGGGATGTCTTAATATTTAGAGGGATGTCTTGTTATTTGGAGGGATGTCTTAATATTTAGAGGGATGTCTTGTTATTTATAGGGATGTCTTGTTATTTAGAGAGATGTCTTGTTATTTAAAGGGATGTCTTAATATTTAGAGGGATGTCTTGTTATTTAGAGGGATGTCTTGTTATTTAGAGGGATGTCTTGTTATTTGAAGGGATGTCTTAATATTTAGAGGGATGTCTTGTTATTTAGAGGGATGTCTTGTTATTTAGAGGGATGTCTTGTTTTTTAAAGGGTTGTCTTGTTATTTGGAGGGATGTCTTAATATTTAGAGGGATGTCTTGGTATTTAGAGGGATGTCTTGTTATTTAGAGGAATGTCTTGTTATTTAGAGGGATGTCTTCTTATTTGGAGGGAAGTCTTGTTATTTGAAAGAATGTCTTGTTATTTAGAGGGATATCTTGTTATTTGGAGGGATGTCTTGTTATTTAGAGGGATGTCTTGCTATTTAGAGGGATGTCTTTTTATTTGGAGGGATGTCTTGTTATTTAGAGGGATGTCTTGTTATTTAGAGGAATGTCTTGTTATTTAAAAGGGATGTCTTGTTATTTAGAGGGACGTCTTGTTATTTAGTGGGATGTCTTGTTATTTAGAGGGATGTCTTGTTATTTAGAGAGATGTCTTGTTATTTAAAGGGATGTCTTAATATTTAGAGGGATGTCTTGTTATTTAGAGGGATGTCTTAATATTTAGAGGGATGTCTTGTTATTTGGAGGGATGTCTTAATATTTAGAGGGATGTCTTGTTATTTAGAGGGATGTCTTGTTATTTAGAGGGATGTCTTGTTTTTTAAAGGGTTTTCTTGTTATTTGGAGGGATGTCTTAATATTTAGAGGGATGTCTTGGTATTTGGAGGGATGTCTTGTTATTTAGAGGGATGTCTTAATATTTAGCGGAATGTCTAGTTTATTAGAGGGATGTCTTGTTATTTAGAGGGATGTCTTGTTATTTAGAGGGATGTCTTAATATTTGGAGGGATGTCTTGTTATTTAGAGGGATGTCTTAATATTTAGAGGGATGTCTTGTTTTTTAGTGGGATGTCTTGTTATTTAGAGGGATGTCTTGTTATTTAGAGGGTTTTTTTGTTTTTTAGAGGGTTGTCTTGTTATTTGGAGGGATGTCTTGTTATTTAGATTGATGTGTTAATATTTAGAGGGATGTCTTGTTTTTTAGAGGGATGTCTTGTTATTTAGAGGGATGTCTTGTTATTTAGAGGGATGTCTTGTTATTTAGAGGGATGTCTTGTTATTTAGAGGGATGTCTTGTTATTTGAAGGGATGTCTTCATATTTGGAGGGATGTCTTCATATTTGGAGGGATGTCTTGTTATTTAGAGGGATGTCTTGTTATTTGGAGGGATGCTTGTTATTAAGAGGGATGTCTTATAATTTAGAGGGATGTCTTGTTATTTGGAGGTATGTCTTGTTATTTAGAGGGATGTCTTGTTATTTAGAGGGATGTCTTGGTATTTGGAGGGATGTCTAGTTATTTAGAGGGATGTCTTTTTATTTAGAGGGATGTCTTGTTATTTAGAGAGATGTCTTGGTATTTGGAGGGATGTCTAGTTATTTAGAGGGATGTCTTTTTATTTAGAGGGATGTCTTATTATTTAGAGGGATGTCTTGTTATTTAGAGGGATGTCTTGTTATTTGAAGGGATGTCTTAATATTTAGAGGGATGTCTTGCTATTTTGAGGGATTTCTTGTTATTTGGAGGGATGTCTTGTTATTTAGAGGGATGTCTTGTTATTTAGAGGAATGTCTTGTTATTTAAAAGGGATGTCTTGTTATTTAGAGGGATGTCTTGTTATTTAGTGGGATGTCTTGTTATTTAGAGGGATGTCTTGTTATTTAGAGAGATGTCTTGTTATTTAAAGGGATGTCTTAATATTTAGAGGGATGTCTTATTATTTAGAGGGATGTCTTAATAATTAGAGGGATGTCTTGTTATTTGGAGGGATGTCTTAATATTTAGAGGGATGTCTTGTTATTTAGAGGGATGTCTTGTTATTTTGAGAGATGTCTTGTTATTTAAAGGGATGTCTTAATATTTAGAGGGATGTCTTGTTATTTAGAGGGATGTCTTAATATTTAGAGGGATGTCTTGTTATTTGAAGGGATGTCTTAATATTTAGAGGGATGTCTTGTTATTTAGAGGGATGTCTTGTTATTTAGAGGGATGTCTTGTTTTTTAAAGGGTTGTCTTGTTATTTGGAGGGATGTCTTGGTATTTAGAGGGATGTCTTGTTATTTAGAGGGATGTCTTGTTATTTAGAAGGATGTCTTCTTATTTGGAGGGAAGTCTTGTTATTTGGAGGAATGTCTTGTTATTTAGAGGGATATCTTGTTATTTGGAGGGATGTCTTGTTATTTAGAGGGATGTCTTGCTATTTAGAGGGATGTCTTTTTATTTGGAGGGATGTCTTGTTATTTAGAGGGATGTCTTGTTATTTAGAGGGATGTCTTTTTATTTGGAGGGATGTCTTGTTATTTAGAGGGATGTCTTGTTATTTAGAGGAATGTCTTGTTATTTAAAAGGGATGTCTTGTTATTTAGAGGGACGTCTTGTTATTTAGTGGGATGTCTTGTTATTTGGAGGGATGTCTTGTTATTTAGATTGATGTCTTAATATTTAGAGGGATGTCTTGTTTTTTAGAGGGATGTCTTGTTATTTAGAGGGATGTCTTGTTATTTAGAGAGATGTCTTGTTATTTAGAGGGATGTCTTGTTATTTAGAGGGATGTCTTGTTATTTGAAGGGATGTCTTCATATTTGGAGGGATGTCTTGTTATTTGAAGGGATGTCTTAATATTTAGAGGGATGTCTTGTTATTTAGAGGGATGTCTTGTTATTTAGAGGGATGTCTTGTTTTTTAAAGGGTTGTCTTGTTATTTGGAGGGATGTCTTGGTATTTAGAGGGATGTCTTGTTATTTAGAGGGATGTCTTGTTATTTAGAAGGATGTCTTCTTATTTGGAGGGAAGTCTTGTTATTTGGAGGAATGTCTTGTTATTTAGAGGGATATCTTGTTATTTGGAGGGATGTCTTGTTATTTAGAGGGATGTCTTGCTATTTAGAGGGATGTCTTTTTATTTGGAGGGATGTCTTGTTATTTAGAGGGATGTCTTGTTATTTAGAGGAATGTCTTGTTATTTAAAAGGGATGTCTTGTTATTTAGAGGGACGTCTTGTTATTTAGTGGGATGTCTTGTTATTTAGAGGGATGTCTTGTTATTTAGAGGGATGTCTTGTTATTTAAAGGGATGTCTTAATATTTAGAGGGATGTCTTGTTATTTAAAGGGATGTCTTAATATTTAGAGGGATGTCTTGTTATTTGGAGGGATGTCTTAATATTTAGAGGGATGTCTTGTTATTTAGAGGGATGTCTTGTTATTTAGAGGGATGTCTTGTTTTTTAAAGGGTTTTCTTGTTATTTGGAGGGATGTCTTAATATTTAGAGGGATGTCTTGGTATTTGGAGGGATGTCTTGTTATTTAGAGGGATGTCATAATATTTAGAGGGATGTCTTGTTTTTTAGTGGGATGTCTTGTTATTTAGAGGGATGTCTTGTTATTTGGAGAGATGTCTTTTTATTTAGAGGGATGTCTTGTTTTTTAGAGGGTTGTCTTGTTATTTGGAGGGATGTCTTGTTTTTTCGAGAGTTGTCTTGTAATTTAGATGGGATGTCTTGTTATTTAGAGGGATGTCTTAAAATTTAGCGGAATGTCTTGTTTATTAGAGGGATGTCTTGCTATTTAGAGGGATGTCTTTTTATTTGGAGGGATGTCTTGTTATTTAGAGGGATGTCTTGTTATTTAGAGGAATGTCTTGTTATTTAAAAGGGATGTCTTGTTATTTAGAGGGATGTCTTGTTATTTAGTGGGATGTCTTGTTATTTAGAGGGATGTCTTGTTATTTAGAGAGATGTCTTGTTATTTAAAGGGATGTCTTAATATTTAGAGGGATGTCTTGTTATTTAGAGGGATGTCTTAATATTTAGAGGGATGTCTTGTTATTTGAAGGGATGTCTTAATATTTAGAGGGATGTCTTGTTATTTAGAGGGATGTCTTGTTATTTAGAGGGATGTCTTGTTTTTTAAAGTGTTGTCTTGTTATTTGGAGGGATGTCTTAATATTTAGAGGGATGTCTTGGTATTTAGAGGGATGTCTTGTTATTTAGAGTGAGCCGTGACATGCCCACCAAGCGTCCCACCAATGTCACGCCTCAGTTTTTTTTATAGTGCGAGTGCTGGCTTTGCGCCGGAACTCAGTCGGTTTGGGTCGGGCAGCAAACCTGCAACCCAGAGTCAATGTCCGCCTTCTGTCACATTTTCACCAGAAGGCCGGCGATTGTTGATTTGTAAAGACTTGTTTATCTTCGATGAATATCAGTGTTAATCCTTTAATGGCACTGTTAATTTTGTTCATCCGTTCTTCGTAGACTCAAGTCATGGTTTAAGTGTTTCGCAAACATCAGATGAGTAAGTTGATTGATTATTTTTGATTTTTTTAGGTTAGAAAGTTTCTGAATTAGTTTTGGCCTTCAGCCACATGTTGAGCAGGCTTTGAGTGGGTTTTGGCTAGTGAAAAACAAGTATTAAGCACCTTCTGTGCATTGGTATTACTTTTAATTACCAATTACTTGTTTTTCAAGGCGCTAGACCCATTTCTGAGCCTGGAATTGTTCAGAGTTTCTATGGGCCTTTGGCCAAGCTTTGTGTGGTCTGACCACAAGTTTTTCTGGTTAGTTTTGTAGTTCTCTTTGTTGTCAAGTTTTCAAAGCTTTCCCCGAGACTCTAGGCCAGATATTACCCAAGAAAACTCACTTTGAAACTCACTTTTGTGCGGGCTATGGTCCGTTTGTTCTGTGTCCCTGTTAATTTATTATTAGGCCTAAGGCCTAGTTTGTGCTCAATTTTGTTTTGTTATTGTGGCCTACAACTTGTTTAATGTAAATTTTGTCCCTTTGTCCCCTGTAAAAGTGTTTTTTTTGTTATTTGTATTGTAGGCCATGTCACTCAGCCTAATTTTTTTTAGTTAAGTAATGGCGCCTCCTGGGGGCCAAGCTCGGTCATAATTAGTTAGTTTTAGTGCTCTTACATGTCCCCTGCAATTTTCATTAAGTTTGGTTGATAAATGACCGAGTTATTTAAGTTTTAGCTTAGCGCATTTCTGTTTTCTGAGTGACCGTAGGTAACTGACCCCCTACCTGGCCTCAGGCTAGTTGGTAGGCATGGGTTTCTTTTAAAAGCTGCGGGCACTTGTGCCACAACTTTTAAAAGCAATTTGAGCAAATTTGGTTGGTAATAACCGGAGTTATTACCGGTTTTACCTGAAAATGCACCTCCAGCCAAAGAATTTTTAAAATTTTGTGAAAACTGTTTTTTGAAGTATTTATTGTAGTATTTATGTAATTGTTTGGTGTTTTATTAATGTGTTTTACCCTTCTGGACCAGATAATTCATATCTTTTATTGTCAACTTCAATTTTTATGAAAAATGTCTGTAAGAATGTGTTGTTAAAGTTTGTAAAATTTAAAAGTCTATTTATTGTTATGTTTTAGAGCTTTATTGAACGGAATTAATAATTTTCTAGTCATTTTCTCATTATAACTCTGAAGGACTGTTTTAAATAAAGGAAAGCCTATTAAAGAAATATATTTTTAATAAAAATCTCATTTGTAATAGTTTGAATCAGCGACCAGTGGTGCGGAAATCATGATTTTGGATTGGTAGGCCTAGTGCTAAATTCAAGTATTATGAAGTTGTACTATTTAGGCCTGGATCTTGTTAAAAGGGTCCCAGATGAGAGGCTTCATTCTGCTGCTTCCGGAGAGGGTCGCCCGGGGAGACACTACAACTTCTCCTTCTTCGGGCTGCCCGTCACCCTGCTTCTGGGACCAGTAGAACACTACGCCTTCTACCACCACCGCCTACCACCGGGAAGGACAATGACTATGATGTGCAAAAGGAAACCGCAAGTTTTATGTTTAGGCATGAATATTTAAAAGGACTGTTATTTAAAGGGGCCCCAAAATAATTCATCATGTGTCATAGTCATCGTTATTTTTTAATTGTTATTTATTTAATTGTTATTTATTTAATTGTTATTTATTTAATTGTTAATTCATTCAAAGTTTATATTGCAGTTACCATCCTTAAATTATTAGTTAGGCCTAACTTTTTCACAGTTAAGTTACCATTTGTAATCTGGAAGGGTAAATTTTTTGAGAAAAGTGTTATTTAAAATTGATAAATTCTTTGGATGGGGAAATGATCGTTGTTTGATGTTATTTGTAGATTTTCAAAATTATAGGCTTTGTTGACAACTAACTGTTGGTTTTTTGATGTTCACCCACGGCCTTTCACTTTTGTTAGGAATGTGGGGCGGCCACTCGCACTGTCACTATGGGGGGCATGCTTCCTTTAGTTGTTCGTCTGGGGGTGGTGCGAGGGGTCGGCTCAGATGGTAGCAGAGCGTGGTTTTTTGGTTGCGTCCTGGGTGCCTTGTCGTGAAACTTCGGTTTCACGACTTGGATACTTAGAGATCCGATCACTGTCCGCGTTCTGATTTGTTTTGAAGGGCCGTGGTTGGATTTGATTTTTGGGTGATTCTGGTCTGGCAGTCTTAGGAATTTTTTGAAGAAATGTTGTCGTGTTGGGGTAAGCACACTGTTGTTGTAGTTTTTTATTAGGAGCTCGCCTTTGGCCGAGTCACCGGGTGGAATGTGGTTAATGACTTGCATCCTTTGGGAGCAAGAGTGTCAAAAGCATGGCCAAACCCAAAATTGAAACTGTGTGTGTGTGTGTTTACCTCATCACACAAATGTTAGGTGTTGTCGTTTAGTGTATGTATGTATGTGTGTATGTGGTGAGTGTAAGTCCGTGTTTTTTGTTTTGGTGGCTTAGGCGGTGTGTATGGGCAGGTTCTTCTGTTTGGGACCTCATCTGACTGTAGGCATTTCAGTCCAGAGCCTTTAGTTAGTTAATTTTGTGATTTGTTAGTTGTTAAAATTTTTGTGTGTGTGTTTTGGAAGGTAGACCGACTGACTGAAAGCAAAATGGGTTTGTTTGCTCCACTGCCCAATCCCATTGCTGGGGTTTTGAGCGACATTCGCCCGGTTGATGGTTTAGAGGTGGAACCTTTGTTAGAGTTTTTGGGAAAGGTGTTGCACCTGAAGGAGTTCCCAGGCATGGAGGACTCAGTAGTGTTGGAACTGCTGGTTCCACTCTGCCTGAGACCTCTTGGTGACAAATTGTTAGATTGTTTGAAACGGGGAGTAAACTTTGACATTTTTCACAGTGAAGTGCTTGAGCTCTTTGTCCCCTTCAGGGTCATGGAGAGATTGAAAGTTGAGAGGGTGTTTCGTCCTCAAAAATTTGATGAAACTCTCAGTCAGTATGTGGGTGACATTCGTGGCGTGTGGCGTGTCCTACGGCTGGGCATCCCCGAAAACCAACTGGTGGACATTGTCTTGCAGGGGTTGAAGCCTGAGGAGCGGTCCAGACTGATTTTTGCTCCGAAGCCTTCTTCTTTTGCAGACCTGGATAGGTTGGTCATCCTTTCACGGAGCGTTCAAGACGCTGATTGTCAGAGGGAGCACGTTGCGGGGCATCTTCCCCGGACTGGTCCCCATCCCGCTGTAGCATCCGTGGGTCAAGGTCCTGAAACACCGCAGAGACAGAGGCGTCCTATTGTTTGCTTTGGCTGTGGTCAACCAGGTCACATGAGACGAGAGTGTCGTCAGAGGGTTAATCTTGCGACTTTGTCCAAAAACCTGAGTAGCTCACAAGGGGAAAGTTTGCCTAAACCGCCCTGTGAGAAAGCTGTTTTGGAGAAAGTCAGTAAGAATTTGGTTTCTGTGAGTACTGCCCCTTCTGGGAGTGCTGGTTTTGGGGAGCCTCTGTCGCGGGGAATGAGGGAGCTTGCATGCATGGGAGTGAAAGCGGCGCGCTCAACTTGCCCCCGACTCAACATCTTCTTAGGTAAAACGGTGCAGAAGGCCCTTGTGGATTCTGGGTCAGCCCGTTGTCTCATTTCCCTTTCCCTGTTTGAAAATCTAAAATCTTCTGGGCTAATCAAGCAAGTTGAGCGAAGTACCCACATCTGCTGGACTGCATCGAAATCCCCACTTCCAATCATCTATGAAGCCCGTTTGAAATTCAAGATTGAACATTTTTCTTGGGTGTGGAGTTTTTGGGTAGCCAAGGACCTTTGCATACCTGTCATTTTGGAAGCGGATTTCATCAAGCATTGTGGCCTGATTTTGGATTTGGGCAGAGGCCAGTGCTTCTTTCGTTTCGCAAGACGGGTGCTCATTCCTTTCGCAGATGAAATTGTGGATGGTGCAGCTGTGGTAGAGCCTGAGACACCCAGCAAACCAAAAGTTGATCCTTTAGGGCATCTGACTCCTGGTGAGGCTGAAGCTATCAGAACATTGTGTTCTCGTTTTCCTGAGGTGCTGACGCCAAAGCTTGGAGTCACCAATCTTTTGGAGTACGAAATCCGTTTGACTGACACCCGTCCAGTTCGTTCCCATCCTTACAAGCTTGCTCCACCCAAGATGGAAACACTCCGTGGAATCATCAATGAGCTTCTTGAAAATGGGGTAATTGAGCCTTCTCGCTCAAGTTACGCAAGTCCAGCTTTTCTAGTTCCAAAGCCAAATGGCAAGTCTCGAATGGTTCTAGATTATCGCAAGTTGAATGCTCAGATTGAAATTGACTCTGTCCCTCTCCCTGATTTGCACTCGGCGTTCGATTGGTTCGGTAAGGCCAAGTATTTTTCCGTCTTTGATTTGAACCAGGCTTACCATCAGATTCCTTTGAAACCTGAATCTCGACCTCTCACTGCCTTCTGCGTTCCGTGGAACTTGTACCAGTTCACACGTGTTCCCATGGGCCTAGCTGTGGGGGCCCAGACCCTCACCAGACTTCTGGACTCCATCTTTCATGACGTCAAGTTCAAATTTGTGTTCAACTATCTTGACGATCTTTTGGTGTACAGTGAGAGCTTTGAAGACCATCTGGTTCATCTTGAGGAAGTCATGAATAGGTTGCTTAGGGCTGGCCTTACCGTAAATCCGGAGAAAGTTAGTTTGCTCAGGCTGAGATTTCTTTCCTAGGTCATCTAGTATCTTCTCGAGGTGTCTGTATCGATCCGGCTAGAACCCAGGGTATCAGGGATTTTCCTCCTCCCCGAGATGTCAAAGGCATTGCCCGTTTCATTGGCATGGTGGGTTTCTACCGGCGCTTCATCCCCAATGTGGCTGAGTTGGCGGCTCCTCTCAATGAGCTTCGGAAGAAGGGCGCCAAGTTTGTTTGGGGTGAAGCACAACAGATGTCTTTTGATCTTCTGAAAGAAGCTATCATGCAACCTCCAGTTTTGGCGATGCCAGATTTCAGTCGAAAGTTTGTTTTGCAAACCGATGCTTCCTCCGTCGCAATTGCGGCTGTGTTGTCTCAAGAGGTAGATGGTGTTAGGCAGCCAATTGCGTATGCCTCACGCACTTTGAACCCATGCGAAAAGAAAAGCTCTTCTGTGTATGAGTTAGAGTGTTTGGCTGTCGTGTTTGGAGTGAATAAGTTCAGACGTTTTTTGGAACACAAAGAGTTTTTGCTGGAAACCGACAACCAAGCGCTCTCGTGGCTCCTTGCACATCCTCGCCAGCTTGGGAAAATTGGTCGTTGGGTTGTCCAGATATCTTCCCTCAAATTCCAAGTGCAACATGTTCGAGGCACGCAGAATGTGATTGCTGACACTTTATCCAGGATGTATCATTCACCTGACGACCAACCTTCTGATCAGGAGGAGCACACAGGGTGTGCCGTGCTCCTGGAGTTTCCCCTCGCCTTTTCTGAGTTCATCCCACATCAGCTAAAAGATCCCGAGCTGGCTAAGATCATTGGTGAGCTTCAAAACGGGGGAGCCCACCCCCCGTATTTTCTGTCCCAGGGTGCCCTTTGTTGTCGAGACCGACAGCGGGGTAAACCCAAGGTTGTGCTGCCTAGTCTTCTTGTACCCATGGTCTTTGCGTACTTTCACTCTTCCCCTGTGGGTGGGCACTTAGGGATTCACAAGACCATTGCGAAGGTTAGGGACATGTTCATCTGGAAGGGTATGGACAGGGACATTGCGGCACGAGTGCGTTCTTGTCAAACATGCTCGCTAAGCAAGCCTGCTCAGAATACCAAGTATGGGTTGTTGTCATCTGAGGTGGCGGAGAGACCTTTGGAGAAGGTTTTCATAGACTATGTAGGGCCACTCCCACGTAGCAAGTCAGGAAACAAATTCTTGCTTGTTTGTGTGGATGCCTTCTCCAAGTTTTGTTGGCTTTTTCCTTTGAGGAACGCCACTGCACAGCTCACCGTGCAGGCACTTCGTACCCATTTGTTCCAACACTTTGGGATACCCGCCACCATTGTTTCCGACAACGGAACTCAGTTCGTGTCTCACCTTTTCAAAAGAATGTGCTTTGGGCACGGTATCCGCCATGTGACCACTTCTCCTTACTACCCACAGCCTTCCCATGCTGAGAGGTTCAACAGAAATCTTCGATCCGCTCTCATAGCTTTTCATGCTGACAAGCAGACCACCTGGGATCAGGAACTTCCTTGGATTCAGTTTGCTTTCAATACTGCACACCATGAGAGTCACAAGGCGGTCCCTTTCGAGTTGTTGTTGGGCTATCCACCCAACAATCCCTTGGCAAATGTGTGGAAAATTGGCGACCTTCTGCCACCCCCTGGTGCAGCCAATGTCAAGGCAACTTGGCAGGCGGCTAGGAGGAACTTGATCCGAGCTAGGGAATTGGTCCGGAGGAAGCACAATCGAGGTCGGTTGGACAATCCTTTCCAGGTGGGGGATTTGGTTTTCTGTAAGGCTCATCCGGTCAGTTCGGCCGTGGACAAGAGAGCCGCTAAGTTGTCTCATCGGTGGTCAGGTCCCCACCGCATCTTGAAGTTCTTGACTCCTGTCTCCGTGCGGCTTGGAAATCCGCAGACTGGAGAAGTTTTCCGGAGGGCTCACATTTCTCATCTGAAGCCTTTCCGGGGAACAATTCCGTAGGTCATCTTTCATTACTCTTGTGTCTGAGTGGGAAGTGCACTGGGCCAGAGAGCTTGATCACCTCTTCTGTCCCTTGTGCGCTGCTGAAGATTTTTCCCTAGTAAATTTTCCAGCACTGGCCAGTGCAAACCCTGGGGGTGAGTAGTCCCTTCAGTTGAAAGACTTTTGGCGTTCCCCACTTCAGACACTTGAGTTGATCTGTGGTGTTGAGATCTTCTAGAATTGGGAGAGGAAGTCCTCCTTTGGGGGGGGAGGTTGAGCCGTGACATGCCCACCAAGCGTCCCACCAATGTCACGCCTCAGTTTTTTTTATAGTGCGAGTGCTGGCTTTGCGCCGGAACTCAGTCGGTTTGGGTCGGGCAGCAAACCTGCAACCCAGAGTCAATGTCCGCCTTCTGTCACATTTTCACCAGAAGGCCGGCGATTGTTGATTTGTAAAGACTTGTTTATCTTCGATGAATATCAGTGTTAATCCTTTAATGGCACTGTTAATTTTGTTCATCCGTTCTTCGTAGACTCAAGTCATGGTTTAAGTGTTTCGCAAACATCAGATGAGTAAGTTGATTGATTATTTTTGATTTTTTTAGGTTAGAAAGTTTCTGAATTAGTTTTGGCCTTCAGCCACATGTTGAGCAGGCTTTGAGTGGGTTTTGGCTAGTGAAAAACAAGTATTAAGCACCTTCTGTGCATTGGTATTACTTTTAATTACCAATTACTTGTTTTTCAAGGCGCTAGACCCATTTCTGAGCCTGGAATTGTTCAGAGTTTCTATGGGCCTTTGGCCAAGCTTTGTGTGGTCTGACCACAAGTTTTTCTGGTTAGTTTTGTAGTTCTCTTTGTTGTCAAGTTTTCAAAGCTTTCCCCGAGACTCTAGGCCAGATATTACCCAAGAAAACTCACTTTGAAACTCACTTTTGTGCGGGCTATGGTCCGTTTGTTCTGTGTCCCTGTTAATTTATTATTAGGCCTAAGGCCTAGTTTGTGCTCAATTTTGTTTTGTTATTGTGGCCTACAACTTGTTTAATGTAAATTTTGTCCCTTTGTCCCCTGTAAAAGTGTTTTTTTTGTTATTTGTATTGTAGGCCATGTCACTCAGCCTAATTTTTTTTAGTTAAGTAATGGCGCCTCCTGGGGGCCAAGCTCGGTCATAATTAGTTAGTTTTAGTGCTCTTACATGTCCCCTGCAATTTTCATTAAGTTTGGTTGATAAATGACCGAGTTATTTAAGTTTTAGCTTAGCGCATTTCTGTTTTCTGAGTGACCGTAGGTAACTGACCCCCTACCTGGCCTCAGGCTAGTTGGTAGGCATGGGTTTCTTTTAAAAGCTGCGGGCACTTGTGCCACAACTTTTAAAAGCAATTTGAGCAAATTTGGTTGGTAATAACCGGAGTTATTACCGGTTTTACCTGAAAATGCACCTCCAGCCAAAGAATTTTTAAAATTTTGTGAAAACTGTTTTTTGAAGTATTTATTGTAGTATTTATGTAATTGTTTGGTGTTTTATTAATGTGTTTTACCCTTCTGGACCAGATAATTCATATCTTTTATTGTCAACTTCAATTTTTATGAAAAATGTCTGTAAGAATGTGTTGTTAAAGTTTGTAAAATTTAAAAGTCTATTTATTGTTATGTTTTAGAGCTTTATTGAACGGAATTAATAATTTTCTAGTCATTTTCTCATTATAACTCTGAAGGACTGTTTTAAATAAAGGAAAGCCTATTAAAGAAATATATTTTTAATAAAAATCTCATTTGTAATAGTTTGAATCAGCGACCAGTGGTGCGGAAATCATGATTTTGGATTGGTAGGCCTAGTGCTAAATTCAAGTATTATGAAGTTGTACTATTTAGGCCTGGATCTTGTTAAAAGGGTCCCAGATGAGAGGCTTCATTCTGCTGCTTCCGGAGAGGGTCGCCCGGGGAGACACTACAACTTCTCCTTCTTCGGGCTGCCCGTCACCCTGCTTCTGGGACCAGTAGAACACTACGCCTTCTACCACCACCGCCTACCACCGGGAAGGACAATGACTATGATGTGCAAAAGGAAACCGCAAGTTTTATGTTTAGGCATGAATATTTAAAAGGACTGTTATTTAAAGGGGCCCCAAAATAATTCATCATGTGTCATAGTCATCGTTATTTTTTAATTGTTATTTATTTAATTGTTATTTATTTAATTGTTATTTATTTAATTGTTAATTCATTCAAAGTTTATATTGCAGTTACCATCCTTAAATTATTAGTTAGGCCTAACTTTTTCACAGTTAAGTTACCATTTGTAATCTGGAAGGGTAAATTTTTTGAGAAAAGTGTTATTTAAAATTGATAAATTCTTTGGATGGGGAAATGATCGTTGTTTGATGTTATTTGTAGATTTTCAAAATTATAGGCTTTGTTGACAACTAACTGTTGGTTTTTTGATGTTCACCCACGGCCTTTCACTTTTGTTAGGAATGTGGGGCGGCCACTCGCACTGTCACTATGGGGGGCATGCTTCCTTTAGTTGTTCGTCTGGGGGTGGTGCGAGGGGTCGGCTCAAGAGGGATGTCTTAATATTTAGCGGAATGTCTAGTTTATTAGAAGGATGTCTTGTTATTTAGAGGGATGTCTTGTTATTTAGAGAGATGTCTTGTTTTTTAGAGGGTTGTCTTGTTATTTGGAGGGATGTCTTGTTTTTTAGAGGGTTGTGTTGTAATTTAGATGGGATGTCTTGTAATTTAGAGGGATGTCTTGTTATTTACAGGTATGTCTTGTTATTTAGAGGGATGTCTTAATATTTAGAGGAATGTCTTGATATATAGATGGATGTCTTGTTATTTAGAGGGATGTCTTGATATTTAGAGGGATGTCTTGTTTTTTAGAGAGATGTCTTGTTATTTAGAGGGTTTTTTTGTTTTTTAGAGGGTTGTCTTGTTATTTGGAGGGATGTCTTGTTATTTAGATTGATGTCTTAATATTTAGAGGGATGTCTTGTTTTTTAGAGGGATGTCTTGTTATTTAGAGGGATGTCTTGTTATTTAGAGGGATGTCTTGTTATTTAGAGGGATGTCTTAATATTTAGAGGGATGTCTTGGTATTTAGAGGGATGTCTTGTTATTTAGAGGGATGTCTTAATATTTAGCGGAATGTCTAGTTTATTAGAGGGATGTCTTGTTATTTAGAGGGATGTCTTGTTATTTAGAGGGATGTCTTGTTTTTTAGAGGGTTGTCTTGTTATTTGGAGGGATGTCTTGTTTTTTAGAGGGTTGTGTTGTAATTTAGATGGGATGTCTTGTTATTTAGAGGGATGTCTTGTTATTTACAGGTATGTCTTGTTATTTAGAGGGATGTCTTAATATTTAGAGGAATGTCTTGTTATATAGATGGATGTCTTGTTATTTAGAGGGATGTCTTGATATTTAGAGGGATGTCTTGTTTTTTAGAGAGATGTCTTGTTATTTAGAGGGTTTTTTTTGTTTTTTAGAGGGTTGTCTTGTTATTTGGAGGGATGTCTTGTTATTTAGATTGATGTCTTAATATTTAGAGGGATGTCTTGTTTTTTAGAGGGATGTCTTGTTATTTAGAGGGATGTCTTGTTATTTAGAGGGATGTCTTGTTATTTAGAGGGATGTCTTGTTATTTAGAGGGATGTCTTGTTATTTGAAGGGATGTCTTAATATTTAGAGAGATGTCTTGTTATTTAGAGGGATGTCTTGTTATTTAGAGGGATGTCTTGTTATTTAGAGGGATGTCTTCATATTTGGAGGGATGTCTTGTTATTTAGAGGGATGTCTTGTTATTTAGAGGGATGTCTTAATATTTAGCGGAATGTCTAGTTTATTAGAGGGATGTCTTGTTATTTAGAGGGATGTCTTGTTATTTAGAGGGATGTCTTAATATTTGGAGGGATGTCTTGTTATTTAGAGGGATGTCTTAATATTTAGAGGGATGTCTTGTTTTTTAGTGGGATGTCTTGTTATTTAGAGGGATGTCTTGTTATTTGGAGAGATGTCTTTTTATTTAGAGGGATGTCTTGTTTTTTAGAGGGTTGTCTTGTTATTTGGAGGGATGTCTTGTTTTTTAGAGGGTTGTCTTGGTATTTAGAGGGATGTCTTGTTATTTAGAGGGATGTCTTGTTATTTAGAGGGATGTCTTCTTATTTGGAGGGAAGTCTTGTTATTTGGAGGAATGTCTTGTTATTTAGAGGGATATCTTGTTATTTGGAGGGATGTCTTGTTATTTAGAGGGATGTCTTGCTATTTAGAGGGATGTCTTTTTATTTGGAGGGATGTCTTGTTATTTAGAGGGATGTCTTGTTATTTGGAGGGATGTCTTGTTATTTAGAGGGATGTCTTGTTATTTAGAGGAATGTCTTGTTATTTAAAAGGGATGTCTTGTTATTTAGAGGGATGTCTTGTTATTTAGTGGGATGTCTTGTTATTTAGAGGGATGTCTTGTTATTTAGAGAGATGTCTTGTTATTTAAAGGGATGTCTTAAAATTTAGAGGGATGTCTTGTTATTTAGAGGGATGTCTTAATATTTAGAGGGATGTCTTGTTATTTGAAGGGATGTCTTAATATTTAGAGGGATGTCTTGTTATTTAGAGGGATGTCTTGTTATTTAGAGGGATGTCTTGTTTTTTAAAGGGTTGTCTTGTTATTTGGAGGGATGTCTTAATATTTAGAGGGATGTCTTGGTATTTAGAGGGATGTCTTGTTATTTAGAGGGATGTCTTAATATTTAGCGGAATGTCTAGTTTATTAGAGGGATGTCTTGTTATTTAGAGGGATGTCTTGTTATTTAGAGGGATGTCTTGTTTTTTAGAGGGTTGTCTTGTTATTTGGAGGGATGTCTTGTTTTTTAGAGGGTTGTGTTGTAATTTAGATGGGATGTCTTGTTATTTAGAGGGATGTCTTGTTATTTACAGGTATGTCTTGTTATTTAGAGGGATGTCTTAATATTTAGAGGAATGTCTTGATATATAGATGGATGTCTTGTTATTTAGAGGGATGTCTTGATATTTAGAGGGATGTCTTGTTTTTTAGAGAGATGTCTTGTTATTTAGAGGGTTTTTTTGTTTTTTAGAGGGTTGTCTTGTTATTTGGAGGGATGTCTTGTTATTTAGATTGATGTCTTAATATTTAGAGGGATGTCTTGTTTTTTAGAGGGATGTCTTGTTTTTTAGAGGGATGTCTTGTTATTTAGAGGGATGTCTTGTTATTTAGAGGGATGTCTTAATATTTAGAGGGATGTCTTGGTATTTAGAGGGATGTCTTGTTATTTAGAGGGATGTCTTAATATTTAGCGGAATGTCTAGTTTATTAGAAAGATGTCTTGTTATTTAGAGGGATGTCTTGTTATTTAGAGGGATGTCTTGTTTTTTAGAGGGTTGTCTTGTTATTTGGAGGGATGTCTTGTTTTTTAGAGGGTTGTGTTGTAATTTAGATGGGATGTCTTGTTATTTAGAGGGATGTCTTGTTATTTACAGGTATGTCTTGTTATTTAGAGGGATGTCTTAATATTTAGAGGAATGTCTTGTTATATAGATGGATGTCTTGTTATTTAGAGGGATGTCTTGATATTTAGAGGGATGTCTTGTTTTTTAGAGAAATGTCTTGTTATTTAGAGGGTTTTTTTTGTTTTTTAGAGGGTTGTCTTGTTATTTGGAGGGATGTCTTGTTATTTAGATTGATGTCTTAATATTTAGAGGGATGTCTTATTTTTTAGAGGGATGTCTTGTTATTTAGAGGGATGTCTTGTTATTTAGAGGGATGTCTTGTTATTTAGAGGGATGTCTTGTTATTTAGAGGGATGTCTTGTTATTTGAAGGGATGTCTTAATATTTAGAGAGATGTCTTGTTATTTAGAGGGATGTCTTGTTATTTAGAGGGATGTCTTGTTATTTAGAGGGATGTCCTTATATTTGGAGGGATGTCTTGTTATTTAGAGGGATGTCTTGTTATTTAGAGGGATGTCTTAATATTTAGCGGAATGTCTAGTTTATTAGAGGGATGTCTTGTTATTTAGAGGGATGTCTTGTTATTTAGAGGGATGTCTTAATATTTGGAGGGATGTCTTGTTATTTAGAGGGATGTCTTAATATTTAGAGGGATGTCTTGTTTTTTAGTGGGATGTCTTGTTATTTAGAGGGATGTCTTGTTATTTGGAGAGATGTCTTTTTATTTAGAGGGATGTCTTGTTTTTTAGAGGGTTGTCTTGTTATTTGGAGGGATGTCTTGTTTTTTAGAGGGTTGTCTTGGTATTTAGAGGGATGTCTTGTTATTTAGAGGGATGTCTTGTTATTTAGAGGGATGTCTTCTTATTTGGAGGGAAGTCTTGTTATTTGGAGGAATGTCTTGTTATTTAGAGGGATATCTTGTTATTTGGAGGGATGTCTTGTTATTTAGAGGGATGTCTTGCTATTTAGAGGGATGTCTTTTTATTTGGAGGGATGTCTTGTTATTTAGAGGGATGTCTTGTTATTTGGAGGGATGTCTTGTTATTTAGAGGGATGTCTTGTTATTTAGAGGAATGTCTTGTTATTTAAAAGGGATGTCTTGTTATTTAGAGGGATGTCTTGTTATTTAGTGGGATGTCTTGTTATTTAGAGGGATGTCTTGTTATTTAGAGAGATGTCTTGTTATTTAAAGGGATGTCTTAAAATTTAGAGGGATGTCTTGTTATTTAGAGGGATGTCTTAATATTTAGAGGGATGTCTTGTTTTTTAGAGGGATGTCTTGTTATTTAGAGGGATGTCTTGTTATTTAGAGGGATGTCTTGTTATTTAGAGGGATGTCTTAATATTTAGAGGGATGTCTTGGTATTTAGAGGGATGTCTTGTTATTTAGAGGGATGTCTTAATATTTAGCGGAATGTCTAGTTTATTAGAGGGATGTCTTGTTATTTAGAGGGATGTCTTGTTATTTAGAGGGATGTCTTGTTTTTTAGAGGGTTGTCTTGTTATTTGGAGGGATGTCTTGTTTTTTAGAGGGTTGTGTTGTAATTTAGATGGGATGTCTTGTTATTTAGAGGGATGTCTTGTTATTTACAGGTATGTCTTGTTATTTAGAGGGATGTCTTAATATTTAGAGGAATGTCTTGTTATATAGATGGATGTCTTGTTATTTAGAGGGATGTCTTGATATTTAGAGGGATGTCTTGTTTTTTAGAGAGATGTCTTGTTATTTAGAGGGTTTTTTTTGTTTTTTAGAGGGTTGTCTTGTTATTTGGAGGGATGTCTTGTTATTTAGATTGATGTCTTAATATTTAGAGGGATGTCTTGTTTTTTAGAGGGATGTCTTGTTATTTAGAGGGATGTCTTGTTATTTAGAGGGATGTCTTGTTATTTAGAGGGATGTCTTGTTATTTAGAGGGATGTCTTGTTATTTGAAGGGATGTCTTAATATTTAGAGAGATGTCTTGTTATTTAGAGGGATGTCTTGTTATTTAGAGGGATGTCTTGTTATTTAGAGGGATGTCTTCATATTTGGAGGGATGTCTTGTTATTTAGAGGGATGTCTTGTTATTTAGAGGGATGTCTTAATATTTAGCGGAATGTCTAGTTTATTAGAGGGATGTCTTGTTATTTAGAGGGATGTCTTGTTATTTAGAGGGATGTCTTAATATTTGGAGGGATGTCTTGTTATTTAGAGGGATGTCTTAATATTTAGAGGGATGTCTTGTTTTTTAGTGGGATGTCTTGTTATTTAGAGGGATGTCTTGTTATTTGGAGAGATGTCTTTTTATTTAGAGGGATGTCTTGTTTTTTAGAGGGTTGTCTTGTTATTTGGAGGGATGTCTTGTTTTTTAGAGGGTTGTCTTGGTATTTAGAGGGATGTCTTGTTATTTAGAGGGATGTCTTGTTATTTAGAGGGATGTCTTCTTATTTGGAGGGAAGTCTTGTTATTTGGAGGAATGTCTTGTTATTTAGAGGGATATCTTGTTATTTGGAGGGATGTCTTGTTATTTAGAGGGATGTCTTGCTATTTAGAGGGATGTCTTTTTATTTGGAGGGATGTCTTGTTATTTAGAGGGATGTCTTGTTATTTGGAGGGATGTCTTGTTATTTAGAGGGATGTCTTGTTATTTAGAGGAATGTCTTGTTATTTAAAAGGGATGTCTTGTTATTTAGAGGGATGTCTTGTTATTTAGTGGGATGTCTTGTTATTTAGAGGGATGTCTTGTTATTTAGAGAGATGTCTTGTTATTTAAAGGGATGTCTTAAAATTTAGAGGGATGTCTTGTTATTTAGAGGGATGTCTTAATATTTAGAGGGATGTCTTGTTATTTGAAGGGATGTCTTAATATTTAGAGGGATGTCTTGTTATTTAGAGGGATGTCTTGTTATTTAGAGGGATGTCTTGTTTTTTAAAGGGTTGTCTTGTTATTTGGAGGGATGTCTTAATATTTAGAGGGATGTCTTGGTATTTAGAGGGATGTCTTGTTATTTAGAGGGATGTCTTAATATTTAGCGGAATGTCTAGTTTATTAGAGGGATGTCTTGTTATTTAGAGGGATGTCTTGTTATTTAGAGGGATGTCTTGTTTTTTAGAGGGTTGTCTTGTTATTTGGAGGGATGTCTTGTTTTTTAGAGGGTTGTGTTGTAATTTAGATGGGATGTCTTGTTATTTAGAGGGATGTCTTGTTATTTACAGGTATGTCTTGTTATTTAGAGGGATGTCTTAATATTTAGAGGAATGTCTTGATATATAGATGGATGTCTTGTTATTTAGAGGGATGTCTTGATATTTAGAGGGATGTCTTGTTTTTTAGAGAGATGTCTTGTTATTTAGAGGGTTTTTTTGTTTTTTAGAGGGTTGTCTTGTTATTTGGAGGGATGTCTTGTTATTTAGATTGATGTCTTAATATTTAGAGGGATGTCTTGTTTTTTAGAGGGATGTCTTGTTTTTTAGAGGGATGTCTTGTTATTTAGAGGGATGTCTTGTTATTTAGAGGGATGTCTTAATATTTAGAGGGATGTCTTGGTATTTAGAGGGATGTCTTGTTATTTAGAGGGATGTCTTAATATTTAGCGGAATGTCTAGTTTATTAGAAAGATGTCTTGTTATTTAGAGGGATGTCTTGTTATTTAGAGGGATGTCTTGTTTTTTAGAGGGTTGTCTTGTTATTTGGAGGGATGTCTTGTTTTTTAGAGGGTTGTGTTGTAATTTAGATGGGATGTCTTGTTATTTAGAGGGATGTCTTGTTATTTACAGGTATGTCTTGTTATTTAGAGGGATGTCTTAATATTTAGAGGAATGTCTTGTTATATAGATGGATGTCTTGTTATTTAGAGGGATGTCTTGATATTTAGAGGGATGTCTTGTTTTTTAGAGAAATGTCTTGTTATTTAGAGGGTTTTTTTTGTTTTTTAGAGGGTTGTCTTGTTATTTGGAGGGATGTCTTGTTATTTAGATTGATGTCTTAATATTTAGAGGGATGTCTTATTTTTTAGAGGGATGTCTTGTTATTTAGAGGGATGTCTTGTTATTTAGAGGGATGTCTTGTTATTTAGAGGGATGTCTTGTTATTTAGAGGGATGTCTTGTTATTTGAAGGGATGTCTTAATATTTAGAGAGATGTCTTGTTATTTAGAGGGATGTCTTGTTATTTAGAGGGATGTCTTGTTATTTAGAGGGATGTCTTCATATTTGGAGGGATGTCTTGTTATTTAGAGGGATGTCTTGTTATTTAGAGGGATGTCTTAATATTTAGCGGAATGTCTAGTTTATTAGAGGGATGTCTTGTTATTTAGAGGGATGTCTTGTTATTTAGAGGGATGTCTTAATATTTGGAGGGATGTCTTGTTATTTAGAGGGATGTCTTAATATTTAGAGGGATGTCTTGTTTTTTAGTGGGATGTCTTGTTATTTAGAGGGATGTCTTGTTATTTGGAGAGATGTCTTTTTATTTAGAGGGATGTCTTGTTTTTTAGAGGGTTGTCTTGTTATTTGGAGGGATGTCTTGTTTTTTAGAGGGTTGTCTTGGTATTTAGAGGGATGTCTTGTTATTTAGAGGGATGTCTTGTTATTTAGAGGGATGTCTTCTTATTTGGAGGGAAGTCTTGTTATTTGGAGGAATGTCTTGTTATTTAGAGGGATATCTTGTTATTTGGAGGGATGTCTTGTTATTTAGAGGGATGTCTTGCTATTTAGAGGGATGTCTTTTTATTTGGAGGGATGTCTTGTTATTTAGAGGGATGTCTTGTTATTTAGAGGAATGTGTTGTTATTTAAAAGGGATGTCTTGTTATTTAGAGGGACGTCTTGTTATTTAGTGGGATGTCTTGTTATTTAGAGGGATGTCTTGTTATTTAGAGAGATGTCTTGTTATTTAAAGGGATGTCTTAATATTTAGAGGGATGTCTTGTTATTTAGAGGGATGTCTTAATATTTAGAGGGATGTCTTGTTATTTTGAGGGATGTCTTAATATTTAGAGGGATGTCTTGTTATTTAGAGGGATGTCTTGTTATTTAGAGGGATGTCTTGTTTTTTAAAGGGTTGTCTTGTTATTTGGAGGGATGTCATAATATTTAGAGGGATGTCTTGGTATTTGGAGGGATGTCTTGTTATTTAGAGGGATGTCTTGTTATTTAGAGGGATGTCTTAATATTTGGAGGGATGTCTTGTTATTTAGAGGGATGTCTTATTTGTACAACCTTGTACAAACTTGTACACACTTGTACAAACTTGTACACACTTGTACAACCTTGTACACACTTGTACAACCTTGTACACACTTGTACAACCTCGTACACACTTGTACAACCTTGTACACACTTGTACAACCTTGTACACAATTGTAAAACCTTGTACACACTTGTACAACCTTGTACACACTTGTACACCCTTGTACACACTTGTACAAAATTTTACATTCTTGTACATACTTGTACACCCTTGTACACACTTGTACAACCTTGTACAAACCTGTACACCCTTGTACACACTTGTACAAGCTTGTACACACTTGTACAAGCTTGTACACACTTGTACAAGCTTGTACACACTTGTACACCCTTGTACAAACTTGTACAAGCTTGTACACACTTGTACACCCTTGTACAAACTTGTGCACCCTTGAACACTTTTGTACACCCTTGTACACATTTGTAAAACCTTGTACAAACTTAAACACACTTGTACAAACATGTACACACTTGAACAACCTTGTACACACTTGTACAACGTTGTACACACTTGTACAAGCTTGTATACACTTGTACAACCTTGTACACACTTGTACAACCTTGTACACACTTGTACAAGCTTGTACACACTTGTACAACCTTGTACACACTTGTACAACCTTTTACACAATTGTAAAACCTTGTACACACTTGTACATTCTTGTACAAACTTGTACTTACTTGTACAACCTTGTACAAACTTGTACACACTTGTACAAACTTTTACATCCTTGTATACATTTGTACACCCTTGTACACACTTGTACAACCTTGTACAAACCTGTACACCCTTGTACACACTTGTACAAGCTTGTACACGATTGTACACCCTTGTACACTTTTGTGCACCCTTGTACACACTTGTACACCCTTGTACACACATGTACAACCTTTTACAAACTTGTACACACTTGTACAAACTTGTACATTCTTGTACATACTTGTACACCCTTGTAAACACTTGTACAAAATTGTACAAACCTGTACACCCTTGTACACACTTGTACAAGCTTGTACACACTTGTACAAGCTTGTACACACTTGTACACCCTTGTACAAACTTGTGCACCCTTGTACACTTTTGTACACCCTTGTATACATTTGTACAAACTTGTACAAACTTGTACACACTTGTACAAACTTGTACACACTTGTACAAACTTGTACACACTTGTACACACTTGTACAACCTTGTACACACTTGTACAACCTTGTACAAACCTGTACACCCTTGTACACACTTGTACAAGCTTGTACACGATTGTACACTCTTGTACACACTTGTGCAACCTTGTACACAATTGTACAACCTTGTACACACTTGTACAACCTTGTACACACTTGTTCAAGCTTGTACACACTTGTACAACCATGTACACACTTGTACACCCTTGTACACACTTGTACAACCTTTTACAAACTTGTACACACTTGTACAAAATTGTACATTCTTGTACATACTTGTACACCCTTGTACACACTTGTACAACCTTGTACAAACCTGTACAACCTTGTACACACTTGTACAAGGTTGTACACACTTGTACAAGCTTGTACACACTTGTACACCCTTGTACAAACTTGTGCACCCTTGTACACTTTTGTACACCCTTGTACACATTTGTACAACCTTGTACAAACTTGTACACACTTGTACAAACTTGTACACACTTGTACAAACTTGTGTACACTTGTACAACCTTGTACACACTTGTACAACCTTGTACACACTTGTACAACCTTGTACACACTTGTACAACATCGTACACACTTGTACAACCTTGTACACACTTGTACAACCTTGTACACAATTGTAAAACCTTGTACACACTTGTACAACCTTGTACACACTTGTACACCCTTGTACACACTTGTACAAAATTTTACATTCTTGTACATACTTGTACACCCTTGTACACACTTGTACAACCTTGTACAAACCTGTACACCCTTGTACACACTTGTACAAGCTTGTACACACTTGTACAAGCTTGTACACACTTGTACAAGCTTGTACACACTTGTACACACTTGTACAAGCTTGTACACACTTGTACACCCTTGTACAAACTTGTGCACCCTTGAACACTTTTGTACACCCTTGTACACATTTGTACAACCTTGTACAAACTTAAACACACTTGTACAAACATGTACACACTTGAACAACCTTGTACACACTTGAACAACCTTGTACACACTTGTACAACCTCGCACACACTTGTACAAGCTTGTACACACTTGTACAACCTTGTACACACTTGTACAACCTTGTACACACTTTTACAAGCTTGTACACACTTGTACAACCTTGTACACACTTGTACAACCTTTTACACAATTGTAAAACCTTGTACACACTTGTACATTCTTGTACAAACTTGTACTTACTTGTACAACCTTGTACAAACTTGTACACACTTGTACAAACTTTTACATCCTTGTATACATTTGTACACCCTTGTACACACTTGTACAACCTTGTACAAACCTGTACACCCTTGTACACACTTGTACAAGCTTGTACACGATTGTACACCCTTGTACACACTTGTGCACCCTTGTACACACTTGTACACCCTTGTACACACATGTACAACCTTTTACAAACTTGTACACACTTGTACAAACTTGTACATTCTTGTACATACTTGTACACCCTTGTAAACACTTGTACAAAATTGTACAAACCTGTACACCCTTGTACACACTTGTACAAGCTTGTACACACTTGTACAAGCTTGTACACACTTGTACACCCTTGTACAAACTTGTGCACCCTTGTACACTTTTGTACACCCTTGTATACATTTGTACAAACTTGTACAAACTTGTACACACTTGTACAAACTTGTACACACTTGTACAAACTTGTACACACTTGTACAAACTTGTACACCCTTGTACACACTTGTACAACCTTGTACACACTTGTACAACCTTGTACAAACCTGTACACCCTTGTACACACTTGTACAAGCTTGTACACGATTGTACACTCTTGTACACACTTGTGCAACCTTGTACACACTTGTACAACCTTGTACACACTTGTACAACCTTGTACACACTTGTTCAAGCTTGTACACACTTGTACAACCTTGTACACACTTGTACACCCTTGTACAAACTTGTGCACCCTTGTACGATTTTGTACACCCTTGTACACATTTGTACAACATTGTACAAACTTGTACACACTTGTACAAACTTGTACACACTTGTACAAACTTGTGTACACTTGTACAACCTTGTACACACTTGTACAACCTTGTACACACTTGTACAACCTTGTACACACTTGTACAACCTCGTACACACTTGTACAACCTTGTACACACTTGTACAACCTTGTACACAATTGTAAAACCTTGTACACACTTTTACAACCTTGTACACACTTGTACACCCTTGTACACACTTGTACAAAATTTTACATTCTTGTACATACTTGTACACCCTTGTACACACTTGTACAACCTTGTACAAACCTGTACACCCTTGTACACACTTGTACAAGCTTGTACACACTTGTACAAGCTTGTACACACTTGTACAAGCTTGTACACACTTGTACACCCTTGTACAAACTTGTGCACCCTTGAACACTTTTGTACACCCTTGTACACATTTGTACAACCTTGTACAAACTTAAACACACTTGTACAAACATGTACACACTTGAACAACCTTGTACACACTTGTACAAACCTTGTACACACTTGTACAAGCTTGTACACACTTGTACAACCTTGTACACACTTGTACAACCTTGTACACACTTGTACAAGCTTGTACACACTTGTACAACCTTGTACACACTTGTACAACCTTGTACACACTTGTACAACCTTGTACAAACCTGTACACCCTTGTACACACTTGTACAAGCTTGTATACGATTGTACACCCTTGTACACACTTGTGCACCCTTGTACACACTTGTACACCCTTGTACACACTTGTACAACCTTTTACAAACTTGTACACACTTGTACAAACTTGTACATTCTTGTACATACTTGTACACCCTTGTAAACACTTGTACAACCTTGTACAAACCTGTACACCCTTGTACACACTTGTACAAGCTTGTACACACTTGTACACTTTTGTACACCCTTTTACACATTTGTACAACCTTTTACAAACTTGTACACACTTGTACAAACCTGTAAACCCTTGTACAAGCTTGTACACACTTGTACAAGCTTGTACACACTTGTACACCCTTGTACAAACTTGTGCACCCTTGTACACTTTTGTACACCCTTGTATACATTTGTACAAACTTGTACAAACTTGTACACACTTGTACAAACTTGTACACACTTGTACAAACTTGTACACCCTTGTACACACTTGTACAACCTTGTACACACTTGTACAACCTTGTACACACTTGTACAACCTTGTACAAACCTGTACACCCTTATACACACTTGTACAAGCTTGTACACGATTGTACACTCTTGTACACACTTGTGCAACCTTGTACACACTTGTACAACCTTGTACACACTTGTACAACCTTGTACACACTTGTTCAACCTTGTACACACTTGTTCAAGCTTGTACACACTTGTACAACCTTGTACACACTTGTACACCCTTGTACACACTTGTACAACCTTTTACAAACTTGTACACACTTGCACAAAATTGTACATTCTTATACATACTTGTACACCCTTGTACACACTTGTACACCCTTGTACAAACTTGTGCACCCTTGTACACTTTTGTACACCCTTGTACACATTTGTACAAACTTGTACAAACTTGTACACACTTGTACAAACTTGTACACACTTGTACAAACTTGTGTACACTTGTACAACCTTGTACACACTTGTACAACCTTGTACACACTTGTACAACCTTGTACACACTTGTACAACCTTGTACACACTTGTACAACCTTGTACACATTTGTACAACCTTGTACACAATTGTAAAACCTTGTACACACGTGTACAACCTTGTACAAACTTGTACACACTTGTACAAACTTGTACACCCTTTTACACAATTGTAAAACCTTGTACACACTTGTACACCCTTGCACAAACTTGTGCACCCTTGAACACTTTTGTACACCCTTGTACACATTTGTACAACCTTGTACAAACTTAAAAACACTTGTACAAACATGTACACACTTGAACAACCTTGTACACACTTGTACAACCTTGTACACACTTGTACAAGCTTGTACACACTTGTACAACCTTGTACACACTTGTACAACCTTGTACACACTTGTACAAGCTTGTACACACTTGTACAACCTTGTACACACTTGTACAACCTTTTACACAATTGTAAAACCTTGTACACACTTGTACATTCTTGTACAAACTTGTACTTACTTGTACAACCTTGTACAAACTTGTACACACTTGTACAAACTTTTACATCCTTGTATACATTTGTACACCCTTGTACACACTTGTACAACCTTGTACAAACCTGTACACCCTTGTACACACTTGTACAAGCTTGTACACGATTGTACACCCTTGTACACACTTGTGCACCCTTGTACACACTTGTACACCCTTGTACACACATGTACAACCTTTTACAAACTTGTACACACTTGTACAAACTTGTACATTCTTGTACATACTTGTACACCCTTGTAAACACTTGTACAAAATTGTACAAACCTGTACACCCTTGTACACACTTGTACAAGCTTGTACACACTTGTACAAGCTTGTACACACTTGTACACCCTTGTACAAACTTGTGCACCCTTGTACACTTTTGTACACCCTTGTATACATTTGTACAAACTTGTACAAACTTGTACACACTTGTACAAACTTGTACACACTTGTACAAACTTGTACACACTTGTACAAACTTGTACACCCTTGTACACACTTGTACAACCTTGTACACACTTGTACAACCTTGTACAAACCTGTACACCCTTGTACATACTTGTACAAGCTTGTACACGATTGTACACTCTTGTACACACTTGTGCAACCTTGTACACACTTGTACAACCTTGTACACACTTGTACAACCTTGTACACACTTGTTCAAGCTTGTACACACTTGTACAACCTTGTACACACTTGTACACCCTTGTACAAACTTGTGCACCCTTGTACACTTTTGTACACCCTTGTACACATTTGTACAACATTGTACAAACTTGTACACACTTGTACAAACTTGTACACACTTGTACACACTTGTACAAACTTGTGTACACTTGTACAACCTTGTACACACTTGTACAACCTTGTACACACTTGTACAACCTTGTACACACTTGTACAACCTCGTACACACTTGTACAACCTTGTACACACTTGTACAACCTTGTACACAATTGTAAAACCTTGTACACACTTTTACAACCTTGTACACACTTGTACACCCTTGTACACACTTGTACAAAATTTTACATTCTTGTACATACTTGTACACCCTTGTACACACTTGTACAACCTTGTACAAACCTGTACACCCTTGTACACACTTGTACAAGCTTGTACACACTTGTACAAGCTTGTACACACTTGTATAAGCTTGTACACACTTGTACACCCTTGTACAAACTTGTGCACCCTTGAACACTTTTGTACACCCTTGTACACATTTGTACAACCTTGTACAAACTTAAACACACTTGTACAAACATGTACACACTTGAACAACCTTGTACACACTTGTACAAACCTTGTACACACTTGTACAAGCTTGTACACACTTGTACAACCTTGTACACACTTGTACAACCTTGTACACACTTGTACAAGCTTGTACACACTTGTACAACCTTGTACACACTTGTACAACCTTGTACACACTTGTACAACCTTGTACAAACCTGTACACCCTTGTACACACTTGTACAAGCTTGTACACGATTGTACACCCTTGTACACACTTGTGCACCCTTGTACACACTTGTACACCCTTGTACACACTTGTACAACCTTTTACAAACTTGTACACACTTGTACAAACTTGTACATTCTTGTACATACTTGTACACCCTTGTAAACACTTGTACAACCTTGTACAAACCTGTACACCCTTGTACACACTTGTACAAGCTTGTACACACTTGTACACTTTTGTACACCCTTTTACACATTTGTACAACCTTTTACAAACTTGTACACACTTGTACAAACCTGTAAACCCTTGTACAAGCTTGTACACACTTGTACAAGCTTGTACACACTTGTACACCCTTGTACAAACTTGTGCACCCTTGTACACTTTTGTACACCCTTGTATACATTTGTACAAACTTGTACAAACTTGTACACACTTGTACAAACTTGTACACACTTGTACAAACTTGTACACCCTTGTACACACTTGTACAACCTTGTACACACTTGTACAACCTTGTACACACTTGTACAACCTTGTACAAACCTGTACACCCTTGTACACACTTGTACAAGCTTGTACACGATTGTACACTCTTGTACACACTTGTGCAACCTTGTACACACTTGTACAACCTTGTACACACTTGTACAACCTTGTACACACTTGTTCAAGCTTGTACACACTTGTACAACCTTGTACACACTTGTACACCCTTGTACACACTTGTACAACCTTTTACAAACTTGTACACACTTGTACAAAATTGTACATTCTTATACATACTTGTACACCCTTGTACACACTTGTACACCCTTGTACAAACTTGTGCACCCTTGTACACTTTTGTACACCCTTGTACACATTTGTACAAACTTGTACAAACTTCTACACACTTGTACAAACTTGTACACACTTGTACAAACTTGTGTACACTTGTACAACCTTGTACACACTTGTACAACCTTGTACACACTTGTACAACCTTGTACACACTTGTACAACCTTGTACACATTTGTACAACCTTGTACACAATTGTAAAACCTTGTACACACGTGTACAACCTTGTACAAACTTGTACACACTTGTACAAACTTGTACACCCTTGTACACACTTGTACAACCTTGTACACACTTGTACAAATTTGTACAACCTTGTACAAACTTGTACACATTTGTACAACCTTGTACAAACTTGTACACACTTGTACACACTTTTACATCCTTGTACACATTTGTACACCCTTGTACACACTTGTACAACCTTTTACAAACTTGTACACACTTGTACAAACTTGTACATTCTTGTACATACTTGTACAACCTTGTACACACTTGTACAACCTTGTACAAACCTGTAAACCCTTGTACAAGCTTGTACACACTTGTACAAGCAAGTGTGTACAAGCTTGTACAAGTGTGTACAAGGGTGTACAAGTGTGTACAAGGTTGTACAAGTTTTTACAAGGTTGTACAAGTGTGTACAAGGTTGTACAAGTGTGTACAAGGTTGTACAAGTGTGTACAAGGTTGTACAAGTGTGTACAAGGTTGTATAAGTGTGTACAAGGTTGAAAAAGTGTGTACAAGGTTGTACAAGTGTGTACAAGGTTGTACAAGTGTGGACAAGGTTGTACAAGTGTGTACAAAGGTGTACAATTGTGTACAAGGTTGTACAAGTGTGTACAAGGTTGTACAAGTGTGTACAAGGTTGTACAAGTGTGTACAAGGTTGTACAAGGTTGTACAATTGTGTACAAGGTTGTACAAGTGTGTACAAGGTTGTACAAGTGTGTACAAGGTTGTACAAGTGTGTACAAGGTTGTACAAGTGAGTACAAGGGTGTACAAGTTTGTACAAGGGTGTACAGGTTTGTACAAGGTTGTACAAGTGTTTACAAGGGTGTACAAGTATGTACAAGAATGTACAAGTTTGTACAAGTGTGTACAAGTGTGTACAAGGTTGTACAAGTGTGTACAAGGTTGTACAAGTGTGTACAAGGTTGTACAAGTGTGTACAAGGTTGTACAAGTGTGTACAAGGTTGAAAAAGTGTGTACAAGGTTGTACAAGTGTGTACAAGGTTGTACAAGTGTGTACAAGGTTGTACAAGTGTGTACAAGGTTGTACAAGTGTGTACAAAGGTGTACAAGTGTGTACAAGGTTGTACAAGTGTGTACAAGGTTGTACAAGTGTGTAAAAGGTTGTACAAGTGTGTACAAGGTTGTACAAGGTTGTGCAATTGTGTACAAGGTTGTACATGTGTGTACAAGGTTGTACAAGTGTGTTCAAGGTTGTACAAGTGTGTACAAGGGTGTACAAGTTTGTACAAGTGTGTACAAGTTTGTACAATTGTGTACAAGTTTGTACAAGGTTGTACAAATGTATACAAGGGTGTACAAAAGTGTACAAGGGTGCACAAGTTTGTACAAGGGTGTACAAGTGTGTACAAGCTTGTACAAGTGTGTACAAGCTTGTACAAGTGTGTACAAGGGTGTACAGGTTTGTACAAGGTTGTACAAGTGTTTACAAGGGTGTACAAGTATGTACAAGAATGTACAAGTTTGTACAAGTGTGTACAAGTTTGTAAAAGGTTGTACAAGTGTGTACAAGGGTGTACAAGTGTGTACAAGGGTGCACAAGTGTGTACAAGCTTGTACAAGTGTGTACAAGGGTGTACAGGTTTTTACAAGGTTGTACAAGTGTGTACAAGGATGTACAAGTATGTACAAGAATGTACAATTTTGTACAAGTGTGTAAAAGTTTGTAAAAGGTTGTACAAGTGTGTACAAGGGTGTACAAGTGTGTACAAGGTTGTACAAGTGTGTACAAGCTTGTACAAGTGTGTACAAGCTTGTACAAGTGTGTACAAGGGTGTACAAGTGTGTACAAGGGTGTACAAGTTTGTACAAGTGTGTACAAGTTTGTACAATTGTGTACAAGTTTGTACAAGGTTATACAAATGTATACAAGGGTGTACAAAAGTGTACAAGGGTGCACAAGTTTGTACAAGGGTGTACAAGTGTGTACAAGCTTGTACAAGTGTGAACAAGCTTGTACAAGTGTGTACAAGGGTGTACAGGTTTGTACAAGGTTGTACAAGTGTTTACAAGGGTGTACAAGTATGTACAAGAATGTACAAGTTTGTACAAGTGTGTACAAGTTTGTAAAAGGTTGTACAAGTGTGTACAAGGGTGTACAAGTGTGTACAAGGGTGCACAAGTGTGTACAAGCTTGTACAAGTGTGTACAAGGGTGTACAGGTTTGTACAAGGTTGTACAAGTGTGTACAAGGATGTACAAGTATGTACAAGAATGTACAATTTTGTACAAGTGTGTACAAGTTTGTAAAAGGTTGTACAAGTGTGTACAAGGGTGTACAAGTGTGTACAAGGTTGTACAAGTGTGTACAAGCTTGTACAAGTGTGTACAAGCTTGTACAAGTGTGTACAAGGGTGTACAAGTGTGTACAAGCTTGTACAAGTGTGTACAAGGGTGTACAAGTGTGTACAAGGTTGTACAAGTTTTTACAAGGTTGTACAAGTGTGTACAAGGTTGTACAAGTGTGTACAAGGTTGTACAAGTGTGTACAAGGTTGTACAAGTGTGTACAAGGTTGTACAAGTGTGGACAAGGTTGTACAAGTGTGTACAAAGGTGTACAATTGTGTACAAGGTTGTACAAGTGTGTACAAGGTTGTACAAGTGTGTACAAGGTTGTACAAGTGTGTACAAGGTTGTACAAGGTTGTACAATTGTGTACAAGGTTGTACAAGTGTGTACAAGGTTGTACAAGTGTGTACAAGGTTGTACAAGTGTGTACAAGGTTGTACAAGTGTGTACAAGGTTGTACAAGTGAGTACAAGGGTGTACAAGTTTGTACAAGGGTGTACAGGTTTGTACAAGGTTGTACAAGTGTTTACAAGGGTGTACAAGTATGTACAAGAATGTACAAGTTTTTACAAGTGTGTACAAGTGTGTACAAGGTTGTACAAGTGTGTACAAGGTTGTACAAGTGTGTACAAGGTTGTACAAGTGTGTACAAGGTTGTACAAGTGTGTACAAGGTTGAAAAAGTGTGTACAAGGTTGTACAAGTGTGTACAAGGTTGTACAAGTGTGTACAAGGTTGTACAAGTGTGTACAAAGGTGTACAAGTGTGTACAAGGTTGTACAAGTGTGTACAAGGTTGTACAAGTGTGTACAAGGTTGTACAAGTGTGTACAAGGTTGTACAAGGTTGTGCAATTGTGTACAAGGTTGTACATGTGTGTACAAGGTTGTACAAGTGTGTACAAGGTTGTACAAGTGTGTACAAGGGTGTACAAGTTTGTACAAGTGTGTACAAGTTTGTACAATTGTGTACAAGTTTTTACAAGGTTGTACAAATGTATACAAGGGTGTACAAAAGTGTACAAGGGTGCACAAGTTTGTACAAGGGTGTACAAGTGTGTACAAGCTTGTACAAGTGTGTACAAGCTTGTACAAGTGTGTACAAGGGTGTACAGGTTTGTACAAGGTTGTACAAGTGTTTACAAGGGTGTACAAGTATGTACAAGAATGTACAAGTTTGTACACGTGTGTACAAGTTTGTAAAAGGTTGTACAAGTGTGTACAAGGGTGTACAAGTGTGTACAAGGGTGCACAAGTGTGTACAAGCTTGTACAAGTGTGTACAAGGGTGTACAGGTTTGTACAAGGTTGTACAAGTGTGTACAAGGATGTACAAGTATGTACAAGAATGTACAATTTTGTACAAGTGTGTACAAGTTTGTAAAAGGTTGTACAAGTGTGTACAAGGGTGTACAAGTGTGTACAAGGTTGTACAAGTGTGTACAAGCTTGTACAAGTGTGTACAAGCTTGTACAAGTGTGTACAAGGGTGTACAAGTGTGTACAAGCTTGTACAAGTGTGTACAAGCTTGTACAAGTGTGTACAAGGGTGTACAAGTGTGTACAAGGTTGTACAAGTGTGTACAAGGTTGTACAAGTGTGTACAAGTGTGTACAAGCTTGTACAAGTGTGTACAAGCTTGTACAAGGGTTTACAGGTTTGTACAAGGTTGTACAAGTGTGAACAAGTGTGTACAATGTTGTACAAGTGTGTACAAGCTTGTACAAGTGTGTACAAGGTTGTACAAGTGTGTACAAGGTTGTACAAGTTTTTACAAGGTTGTACAAGTGTGTACAAGGTTGTACAAGTGTGTACAAGGTTGTACAAGTGTGTACAAGGTTGTACAAGTGTGTACAAGGTTGTACAAGTGTGTACAAGGTTGTATAAGTGTGTACAAGGTTGAAAAAGTGTGTACAAGGTTGTACAAGTGTGTACAAGGTTGTACAAGTGTGTACAAGGTTGTACAAGTGTGTACAAAGGTGTACAAGTGGGTACAAGGTTGTACAAGTGTGTACAAGGTTGTACAAGTGTGTACAAGGTTGTACAAGTGTGTACAAGGTTGTACAAGTGTGTACAAGGTTGTACAAGGTTGTGCAATTGTGTACAAGGTTGTACATGTGTGTACAAGGTTGTACAAGTGTGTACAAGGTTGTACAAGTGTGTACAAGGGTGTACAAGTTTGTACAAGTGTGTACAAGTTTGTACAATTGTGTACAAGGGTGTACAGGTTTGTACAAGGTTGTACAAGTGTTTACAAGGGTGTACAAGTGTGTACAAGGTTGTACAAGTGTGTACAAGGTTGTACAAGTGTGTACAAGGTTGTACAAGTGTGTACAAGGTTGTACAAGGTTGTGCAATTGTGTACAAGGTTGTACATGTGTGTACAAGGTTGTACAAGTGTGTACAAGGTTGTACAAGTGTGTACAAGGGTGTACAAGTTTGTACAAGTGTGTACAAGTTTGTACAATTGTGTACAAGTTTGTACAAGGTTGTACAAATGTATACAAGGGTGTACAAAAGTGTACAAGGGTGCACAAGTTTGTACAAGGGTGTACAAGTGTGTACAAGCTTGTACAAGTGTGTACAAGCTTGTACAAGTGTGTACAAGGGTGTACAGGTTTGTACAAGGTTGTACAAGTGTTTACAAGGATGTACAAGTATGTACAAGAATGTACAAGTTTGTTCAAGTGTGTACAAGTTTGTAAAAGGTTGTACAAGTGTGTACAAGGTTTTACGAGTGTGTACAAGGTTGTACAAGTGTGTACAAGGTTGTACAAGTGTGTACAAGGTTGTATAAGTGTGTACAAGGTTGAAAAAGTGTGTACAAGGTTGTACAAGTGTGTACAAGGTTGTACAAGTGTGTACAAGGTTGTACAAGTGTGTACAAAGGTGTACAAGTGTGTACAAGGTTGTACAAGTGTGTACAAGGTTGTACAAGTGTGTACAAGGTTGTACAAGTGTGTACAAGGTTGTACAAGTGTGTACAAGGTTGCACAAGTGTGTACAAGGTTGTACAAGGTTGTGCAATTGTGTACAAGGTTGTACATGTGTGTACAAGGTTGTACAAGTGTGTACAAGGTTGTACAAGTGTGTACAAGGTTGTACAAGTGTGTACAAGGGTGTACAAGTTTGTACAAGTGTGTACAAGTTTGTACAATTGTGTACAAGTTTGTACAAGGTTGTACAAATGTATACAAGGGTGTACAAAAGTGTACAAGGGTGCACAAGTTTGTAAAAGGTTGTACAAGTGTGTACAAGGGTGTACAAGTGTGTACAAGGGTGCACAAGTGTGTACAAGCTTGTACAAGTGTGTACAAGGGTGTACAGGTTTGTACAAGGTTGTACAAGTGTGTACAAGGATGTACAAGTATGTACAAGAATGTACAATTTTGTACAAGTGTGTACAAGTTTGTAAAAGGTTGTACAAGTGTGTACAAGGTTGTACAAGTGTGTACAAGCTTGTACAAGTGTGTACAAGCTTGTACAAGTGTGTACAAGGGTGTACAAGTGTGTACAAGCTTGTACAAGTGTGTACAAGGGTGTACAAGTGTGTACAAGGTTGTACAAGTTTTTACAAGGTTGTACAAGTGTGTACAAGGTTGTACAAGTGTGTACAAGGTTGTACAAGTGTGTACAAGGTTGTACAAGTGTGTACAAGGTTGTATAAGTGTGTACAAGGTTGAAAAAGTGTGTACAAGGTTGTACAAGTGTGTACAAGGTTGTACAAGTGTGGACAAGGTTGTACAAGTGTGTACAAAGGTGTACAATTGTGTACAAGGTTGTACAAGTGTGTACAAGGTTGTACAAGTGTGTACAAGGTTGTACAAGTGTGTACAAGGTTGTACAAGGTTGTACAATTGTGTACAAGGTTGTACAAGTGTGTACAAGGTTGTACAAGTGTGTACAAGGTTGTACAAGTGTGTACAAGGTTGTACAAGTGAGTACAAGGGTGTACAAGTTTGTACAAGGGTGTACAGGTTTGTACAAGGTTGTACAAGTGTTTACAAGGGTGTACAAGTATGTACAAGAATGTACAAGTTTGTACAAGTGTGTACAAGTGTGTACAAGGTTGTACAAGTGTGTACAAGGTTGTACAAGTGTGTACAAGGTTGTACAAGTGTGTACAAGGTTGTACAAGTGTGTACAAGGTTGAAAAAGTGTGTACAAGGTTGTACAAGTGTGTACAAGGTTGTACAAGTGTGTACAAGGTTGTACAAGTGTGTACAAGGTTGTACAAGTGTGTACAAAGGTGTACAAGTGTGTACAAGGTTGTACAAGTGTGTACAAGGTTGTACAAGTGTGTAAAAGGTTGTACAAGTGTGTACAAGGTTGTACAAGGTTGTGCAATTGTGTACAAGGTTGTACATGTGTGTACAAGGTTGTACAAGTGTGTTCAAGGTTGTACAAGTGTGTACAAGGGTGTACAAGTTTGTACAAGTGTGTACAAGTTTGTACAATTGTGTACAAGTTTGTACAAGGTTGTACAAATGTATACAAGGGTGTACAAAAGTGTACAAGGGTGCACAAGTTTGTACAAGGGTGTACAAGTGTGTACAAGCTTGTACAAGTGTGTACAAGCTTGTACAAGTGTGTACAAGGGTGTACAGGTTTGTACAAGGTTGTACAAGTGTTTACAAGGGTGTACAAGTATGTACAAGAATGTACAAGTTTGTACAAGTGTGTACAAGTTTGTAAAAGGTTGTACAAGTGTGTACAAGGGTGTACAAGTGTGTACAAGGGTGCACAAGTGTGTACAAGCTTGTACAAGTGTGTACAAGGGTGTACAGGTTTTTACAAGGTTGTACAAGTGTGTACAAGGATGTACAAGTATGTACAAGAATGTACAATTTTGTACAAGTGTGTAAAAGTTTGTAAAAGGTTGTACAAGTGTGTACAAGGGTGTACAAGTGTGTACAAGGTTGTACAAGTGTGTACAAGCTTGTACAAGTGTGTACAAGCTTGTACAAGTGTGTACAAGGGTGTACAAGTGTGTACAAGGGTGTACAAGTTTGTACAAGTGTGTACAAGTTTGTACAATTGTGTACAAGTTTGTACAAGGTTATACAAATGTATACAAGGGTGTACAAAAGTGTACAAGGGTGCACAAGTTTGTACAAGGGTGTACAAGTGTGTACAAGCTTGTACAAGTGTGAACAAGCTTGTACAAGTGTGTACAAGGGTGTACAGGTTTGTACAAGGTTGTACAAGTGTTTACAAGGGTGTACAAGTATGTACAAGAATGTACAAGTTTGTACAAGTGTGTACAAGTTTGTAAAAGGTTGTACAAGTGTGTACAAGGGTGTACAAGTGTGTACAAGGGTGCACAAGTGTGTACAAGCTTGTACAAGTGTGTACAAGGGTGTACAGGTTTGTACAAGGTTGTACAAGTGTGTACAAGGATGTACAAGTATGTACAAGAATGTACAATTTTGTACAAGTGTGTACAAGTTTGTAAAAGGTTGTACAAGTGTGTACAAGGGTGTACAAGTGTGTACAAGGTTGTACAAGTGTGTACAAGCTTGTACAAGTGTGTACAAGCTTGTACAAGTGTGTACAAGGGTGTACAAGTGTGTACAAGCTTGTACAAGTGTGTACAAGGGTGTACAAGTGTGTACAAGGTTGTACAAGTTTTTACAAGGTTGTACAAGTGTGTACAAGGTTGTACAAGTGTGTACAAGGTTGTACAAGTGTGTACAAGGTTGTACAAGTGTGTACAAGGTTGTATAAGTGTGTACAAGGTTGAAAAAGTGTGTACAAGGTTGTACAAGTGTGTACAAGGTTGTACAAGTGTGGACAAGGTTGTACAAGTGTGTACAAAGGTGTACAATTGTGTACAAGGTTGTACAAGTGTGTACAAGGTTGTACAAGTGTGTACAAGGTTGTACAAGTGTGTACAAGGTTGTACAAGGTTGTACAATTGTGTACAAGGTTGTACAAGTGTGTACAAGGTTGTACAAGTGTGTACAAGGTTGTACAAGTGTGTACAAGGTTGTACAAGTGAGTACAAGGGTGTACAAGTTTGTACAAGGGTGTACAGGTTTGTACAAGGTTGTACAAGTGTTTACAAGGGTGTACAAGTATGTACAAGAATGTACAAGTTTGTACAAGTGTGTACAAGTGTGTACAAGGTTGTACAAGTGTGTACAAGGTTGTACAAGTGTGTACAAGGTTGTACAAGTGTGTACAAGGTTGTACAAGTGTGTACAAGGTTGTACAAGTGTGTACAAGGTTGAAAAAGTGTGTACAAGGTTGTACAAGTGTGTACAAGGTTGTACAAGTGTGTACAAGGTTGTACAAGTGTGTACAAAGGTGTACAAGTGTGTACAAGGTTGTACAAGTGTGTACAAGGTTGTACAAGTGTGTACAAGGTTGTACAAGTGTGTACAAGGTTGTACAAGGTTGTGCAATTGTGTACAAGGTTGTACATGTGTGTACAAGGTTGTACAAGTGTGTACAAGGTTGTACAAGTGTGTACAAGGGTGTACAAGTTTGTACAAGTGTGTACAAGTTTGTACAATTGTGTACAAGTTTTTACAAGGTTGTACAAATGTATACAAGGGTGTACAAAAGTGTACAAGGGTGCACAAGTTTGTACAAGGGTGTACAAGTGTGTACAAGCTTGTACAAGTGTGTACAAGCTTGTACAAGTGTGTACAAGGGTGTACAGGTTTGTACAAGGTTGTACAAGTGTTTACAAGGGTGTACAAGTATGTACAAGAATGTACAAGTTTGTACAAGTGTGTACAAGTTTGTAAAAGGTTGTACAAGTGTGTACAAGGGTGTACAAGTGTGTACAAGGGTGCACAAGTGTGTACAAGCTTGTACAAGTGTGTACAAGGGTGTACAGGTTTGTACAAGGTTGTACAAGTGTGTACAAGGATGTACAAGTATGTACAAGAATGTACAATTTTGTACAAGTGTGTACAAGTTTGTAAAAGGTTGTACAAGTGTGTACAAGGGTGTACAAGTGTGTACAAGGTTGTACAAGTGTGTACAAGCTTGTACAAGTGTGTACAAGCTTGTACAAGTGTGTACAAGGGTGTACAAGTGTGTACAAGCTTGTACAAGTGTGTACAAGCTTGTACAAGTGTGTACAAGGGTGTACAAGTGTGTACAAGGTTGTACAAGTTTTTACAAGGTTGTACAAGTGTGTACAAGGTTGTACAAGTGTGTACAAGGTTGTACAAGTGTGTACAAGGTTGTACAAGTGTGTACAAGGTTGTATAAGTGTGTACAAGGTTGAAAAAGTGTGTACAAGGTTGTACAAGTGTGTACAAGGTTGTACAAGTGTGGACAAGGTTGTACAAGTGTGTACAAAGGTGTACAATTGTGTACAAGGTTGTACAAGTGTGTACAAGGTTGTATAAGTGTGTACAAGGTTGAAAAAGTGTGTACAAGGTTGTACAAGTGTGTACAAGGTTGTACAAGTGTGTACAAGGTTGTACAAGTGTGTACAAAGGTGTACAAGTGTGTACAAGGTTGTACAAGTGTGTACAAGGTTGTACAAGTGTGTACAAGGTTGTACAAGTGTGTACAAGGTTGTACAAGGTTGTGCAATTGTGTACAAGGTTGTACATGTGTGTACAAGGTTGTACAAGTGTGTACAAGGTTGTACAAGTGTGTACAAGGTTGTACAAGTGTGTACAAGGGTGTACAAGTTTGTACAAGTGTGTACAAGTGTGTACAAGGTTGTACAAGTGTGTACAAGGTTGTACAAGTGTGTACAAGGTTGTACAAGGTTGTACAATTGTGTACAAGGTTGTACAAGTGTGTACAAGGTTGTACAAGTGTGTACAAGGTTGTACAAGTGTGTACAAGGTTGTACAAGTGAGTACAAGGGTGTACAAGTTTGTACAAGGGTGTACAGGTTTGTACAAGGTTGTACAAGTGTTTACAAGGGTGTACAAGTATGTACAAGAATGTACAAGTTTGTACAAGTGTGTACAAGTGTGTACAAGGTTGTACAAGTGTGTACAAGGTTGTACAAGTGTGTACAAGGTTGTACAAGTGTGTACAAGGTTGTACAAGTGTGTACAAAGGTGTACAAGTGTGTACAAGGTTGTACAAGTGTGTACAAGGTTGAACAAGTGTGTACAAGGTTGTACAAGGTTGTACAATTGTGTACAAGGTTGTACAAGTGTGTACAAGGTTGTACAAGTGTGTACAAGGGTGTACAAGTTTGTACAAGTGTGTACAAGTTTGTACAAGTGTGTACAAGTTTGTACAAGGTTGTACAAATGTATACAAGGGTGTACAAAAGTGTACAAGGGTGCACAAGTTTGTACAAGGGTGTACAAGTGTGTACAAGCTTGTACAAGTGTGTACAAGGGTGTACAGGTTTGTACAAGGTTGTACAAGTGTTTACAAGGGTGTACAAGTATGTACAAGAATGTAAAAGTTTGTACAAGTGTGTACAAGTTTGTAAAAGGTTGTACAACTGTGTACAAGGGTGTACAAGTGTTTACAAGGGTGTACAAGTATGTACAAGAATGTAAAAGTTTGTACAAGTGTGTACAAGTTTGTAAAAGGTTGTACAACTGTGTACAAGGGTGTACAAGTGTGTACAAGGGTGCACAAGTGTGTACAAGGGTGTACAATCGTGTACAATCTTGTACAAGTGTGTACAAGGGTGTACAGGTTTGTACAAGGTTGTACAAGTGTGTACAAGGTTGTACAAATGTATACAAGGGTGTACAAAAGTAAACAAGGGTGCACAAGTTTGTACAAGAGTGTACAAGTGTGTACAAGCTTGTACAAGTGTGTACAAGCTTGTACAAGTGTGTACAAGGGTGTACAAGTATGTACAAGAATGTACAAGTTTGTACAAGTGTGTACAAGTTTGTAAAAGGTTGTACAAGTGTGTACAAGGGTGTACAAGTGTGTACAAGGGTGCACAAGTGTGTACAAGGGTGTACAATCGTGTACAAGCTTGTACAAGTGTGTTTAAGGGTGTACAGGTTTGTACAAGGTTGTACAAGTGTGTACAAGGGTGTACAAATGTGTACAAGGATGTAAAAGTTTGTACAAGTGTGTACAATTTTGTACAAGGTTGTACAAGTAAGTACAAGTTTGTACAAGGGTGCACAAGTGTGTACAAGGTTGTACAAGTGTGTACAAGCTTGTACAAGTGTGTACAAGGTTGTACAAGTGTGTACAAGGTTGTACAAGTGTGTACAAGGTTGTACAAGTGTGTACAAGGTTGTACAAGTGTGTACAAGGTTGTACAAGTGTGTACAAGGTTGTACAAGTGTGTACAAGGTTGTATAAGTGTGTACAAGGTTGAAAAAGTGTGTACAAGGTTGTACAAGTGTGTACAAGGTTGTACAAGTGTGTACAAGGTTGTACAAGTGTGTACAAAGGTGTACAAGTGTGTACAAGGTTGTACAAGTGTGTACAAGGTTGTACAAGTGTGTACAAGGTTGTACAAGTGTGTACAAGGTTGTACAAGTGTGTACAAGGTTGTACAAGGTTGTGCAATTGTGTACAAGGTTGTACATGTGTGTACAAGGTTGTACAAGTGTGTACAAGGTTGTACAAGTGTGTACAAGGTTGTACAAGTGTGTACAAGGTTGTATAAGTGTGTACAAGGTTGAAAAAGTGTGTACAAGGTTGTACAAGTGTGTACAAGGTTGTACAAGTGTGTACAAGGTTGTACAAGTGTGTACAAGGTTGTACAAGTGTGTACAAGGTTGTACAAGTGTGTACAAGGTTGTACAAGTGTGTACAAGGTTGTACAAGTGTGTACAAGGTTGTACAAGTGTGTACAAGGTTGTACAAGTGTGTACAAGGGTGTACAAGTTTGTACAAGTGTGTACAAGTTTGTACAATTGTGTACAAGTTTGTACAAGGTTGTACAAATGTATACAAGGGTGTACAAAAGTGTACAAGGGTGCACAAGTTTGTACAAGGGTGTACAAGTGTGTACAAGCTTGTACAAGTGTGTACAAGCTTGTACAAGTGTGTACAAGGGTGTACAGGTTTGTACAAGGTTGTACAAGTGTTTACAAGGGTGTACAAGTATGTACAAGAATGTACAAGTTTGTACAAGTGTGTACAAGTTTGTAAAAGGTTGTACAAGTGTGTACATGGGTGTACAAGTGTGTACAAGGGTGCACAAGTGTGTACAAGCTTGTACAAGTGTGTACAAGGGTGTACAGGTTTGTACAAGGTTGTACAAGTGTGTACAAGGATGTACAAGTATGTACAAGAATGTACAATTTTGTACAAGTGTGTACAAGTTTGTAAAAGGTTGTACAAGTGTGTACAAGGTTGTACAAGTGTGTACAAGGTTGTACAAGTGTGTACAAGCTTGTACAAGTGTGTACAAGCTTGTACAAGTGTGTACAAGGGTGTACAAGTGTGTACAAGCTTGTACAAGTGTGTACAAGGGTGTACAAGTGTGTACAAGGTTGTACAAGTTTTTACAAGGTTGTACAAGTGTGTACAAGGTTGTACAAGTGTGTACAAGGTTGTACAAGTGTGTACATGGTTGTACAAGTGTGTACAAGGTTGTATAAGTGTGTACAAGGTTGAAAAAGTGTGTACAAGGTTGTACAAGTGTGTACAAGGTTGTACAAGTGTGGACAAGGTTGTACAAGTGTGTACAAAGGTGTACAATTGTGTACAAGGTTGTACAAGTGTGTACAAGGTTGTACAAGTGTGTACAAGGTTGTACAAGTGTGTACAAGGTTGTACAAGGTTGTACAATTGTGTACAAGGTTGTACAAGTGTGTACAAGGTTGTACAAGTGTGTACAAGGTTGTACAAGTGTGTACAAGGTTGTACAAGTGAGTACAAGGGTGTACAAGTTTGTACAAGGGTGTACAGGTTTGTACAAGGTTGTACAAGTGTTTACAGGGGTGTACAAGTATGTACAAGAATGTACAAGTTTGTACAAGTGTGTACAAGTGTGTACAACAATGTCTTGTTTTTTAGAGGGTTGTCTTGTTATTTGGAGGGATGTCTTGTTTTTTAGAGGGTTGTCTTGTAATTTAGATGGGATGTCTTGTTATTTAGAGGGATGTCTTAATATTTAGCGGAATGTCTTGTTTATTAGAGGGATGTCTTGCTATTTAGAGGGATGTCTTTTTATTTGGAGGGATGTCTTGTTATTTAGAGGGATGTCTTGTTATTTAGAGGAATGTCTTGTTATTTAAAAGGGATGTCTTGTTATTTAGAGGGATGTCTTGTTATTTAGTGGGATGTCTTGTTATTTAGAGGGATGTCTTGTTATTTAGAGAGATGTCTTGTTATTTAAAGGGATGTCTTAATATTTAGAGGGATGTCTTAATATTTAGCGGAATGTCTTGTTTATTAGAGGGATGTCTTGTTATTTAGAGGAATGTCTTGTTATTTAAAAGGGATGTCTTGTTATTTAGAGGGATGTCTTGTTATTTAGTGGGATGTCTTGTTATTTAGAGGGATGTCTTGTTATTTAGAGAGATGTCTTGTTATTTAAAGGGATGTCTTAATATTTAGAGGGATGTCTTGTTATTTAGAGGGATGTCTTAATATTTAGAGGGATGTCTTGTTATTTGAAGGGATGTCTTAATATTTAGAGGGATGTCTTGTTATTTAGAGGGATGTCTTGTTATTTAGAGGGATGTCTTGTTATTTAGAGGGATGTCTTGTTTTTTAAAGGGTTGTCTTGTTATTTGGAGGGATGTCTTAATATTTAGAGGGATGTCTTGGTAATTAGAGGGATGTCTTGTTATTTAGAGGGATGTCTTAATATTTAGCGGAATGTCTTAAGAAATGTCTTGTTTTTTAGAGGGTTGTCTTGTAATTTAGATGGGATGTCTTGTTATTTAGAGGGATGTCTTGTTATTTACAGGTATGTCTTGTTATTTAGAGGGATGTCTTAATATTTAGAGGAATGTCTTGTTATATAGATGGATGTCTTGTTATTTAGAGGGATGTCTTGATATTTAGAGGGATGTCTTGTTTTTTAGAGAGATGTCTTGTTATTTAGAGGGTTTTTTTGTTTTTTAGAGGGTTGTCTTGTTATTTGGAGGGATGTCTTGTTATTTAGATTGATGTCTTAATATTTAGAGGGATGTCTTTTTATTTGGAGGGATGTCTTGTTATTTAGAAAGATGTCTTGTTATTTAGAGGAATGTCTTGTTATTTAAAAGGGATGTCTTGTTATTTAGAGGGATGTCTTGTTATTTAGAGGGATGTCTTGTTATTTAGAGGGATGTCTTGTTATTTAGAGGGATGTCTTGTTATTTAGAGGGATGTCTTGTTATTTGAAGGGATGCATGTTATTAAGAGGGATGTCTTATAATTTAGAGGGATGTCTTGTTATTTGGAGGTATGTCTTGTTATTTAGAGGGATGTCTTGTTATTTAGAGGGATGTCTTGGTATTTGGAGGGATGTCTAGTTATTTAGAGGGATGTCTTTTTATTTAGAGGGATGTCTTGTTATTTAGAGGGATGTCTTCATATTTGGAGGGATGTCTTCATATTTGGAGGGATGTCTTGTTATTTAGAGGGATGTCTTGTTATTTGGAGGGATGCTTGTTATTAAGAGGGATGTCTTATAATTTAGAGGGATGTCTTGTTATTTGGAGGTATGTCTTGTTATTTAGAGGGAAGTCTTGTTATTTAGAGGGATGTCTTGGTATTTGGAGGGATGTCTAGTTATTTAGAGGGATGTCTTTTTATTTAGAGGGATGTCTTGTTATTTAGAAAGATGTCTTGGTATTTGGAGGGATATCTAGTTATTTAGAGGGATGTCTTTTTATTTAGAGGGATGTCTTGTTATTTAGAGGGATGTCTTGTTATTTAGAGGGATGTCTTGTTATTTGAAGGGATGTCTTAATATTTAGAGGGATGTCTTGCTATTTTGAGGGATTTCTTGTTATTTGGAGGGATGTCTTGTTATTTAGAGGGATGTCTTGTTATTTAGAGGAATGTCTTGTTATTTAAAAGGGATGTCTTGTTATTTAGAGGGATGTCTTGTTATTTAGTGGCATGTCTTGTTATTTAGAGGGATGTCTTGTTATTTAGAGAGATGTCTTGTTATTTAAAGGGATGTCTTAATATTTAGAGGGATGTCTTGTTATTTAGAGGGATGTCTTAATATTTAGAGGGATGTCTTGTTATTTGGAGGGATGTCTTAATATTTAGAGGGATGTCTTGTTATTTAGAGGGATGTCTTGTTATTTAGAGAGATGTCTTGTTATTTAAAGGGATGTCTTAATATTTAGAGGGATGTCTTGTTATTTAGAGGGATGTCTTAATATTTAGAGGGATGTCTTGTTATTTGAAGGGATGTCTTAATATTTAGAGGGATGTCTTGTTATTTAGAGGGATGTCTTGTTATTTAGAGGGATGTCTTGTTTTTTAAAGGGTTGTCTTGTTATTTGGAGGGATGTCTTAATATTTAGAGGGATGTCTTGGTATTTAGAGGGATGTCTTGTTATTTAGAGGGATGTCTTGTTATTTAGAGGGATGTCTTAATATTTAGAGGGATGTCTTGTTATTTGGAGGGATGTCTTAATATTTAGAGGGATGTCTTGTTATTTAGATGGATGTCTTGTCATTTAGAGGGATGTCTTGTTTTTTAAAGGGTTTTCTTGTTATTTGGAGGGATGTCTTAATATTTAGAGGGATGTCTTGGTATTTGGAGGGATGTCTTGTTATTTAGAGGGATGTCTTAATATTTAGCGGAATGTCTAGTTTATTAGAGGGATGTCTTGTTATTTAGAGGGATGTCTTGTTATTTAGAGGGATGTCTTAATATTTGGAGGGATGTCTTGTTATTTAGAGGGATGTCTTAATATTTAGAGGGATGTCTTGTTTTTTAGTGGGATGTCTTGTTATTTAGAGGGATGTCTTGTTATTTAGAGGGTTTTTTTGTTTTTTAGAGGGTTGTCTTGTTATTTGGAGGGATGTCTTGTTATTTAGATTGATGTCTTAATATTTAGAGGGATGTCTTGTTTTTTAGAGGGATGTCTTGTTATTTAGAGGGATGTATTGTTATTTAGAGGGATGTCTTGTTATTTAGAGGGATGTCTTGTTATTTAGAAGGATGTCTTGTTATTTAAAGGGATGTCTTAATATTTAGAGAGATGTCTTGTTATTTAGAGGGATGTCTTGTTATTTAGAGGGATGTCTTAATATTTGGAGGGATGTCTTCATATTTGGAGGGATGTCTTGTTATTTAGAGGGATGTCTTGTTATTTGGAGGGATGCTTGTTATTAAGAGGGATGTCTTATAATTTAGAGGGATGTCTTGTTATTTGGAGGTATGTCTTGTTATTTAGAGGGATGTCTTGTTATTTAGAGGGATGTCTTGGTATTTGGAGGGATGTCTAGTTATTTAGAGGGATGTCTTTTTATTTAGAGGGATGTCTTGTTATTTAGAGGGATGTCTTGGTATTTGGAGGGATGTCTAGTTATTTAGAGGGATGTCTTTTTATTTAGAGGGATGTCTTGTTATTTAGAGGGATGTCTTGTTATTTAGAGGGATGTCTTGTTATTTGAAGGGATGTCTTAATATTTAGAGGGATGTCTTGCTATTTTGAGGGATTTCTTGTTATTTGGAGGGATGTCTTGTTATTTAGAGGGATGTCTTGTTATTTAGAGGAATGTCTTGTTATTTAAAAGGGATGTCTTGTTATTTAGAGGGATGTCTTGTTATTTAGTGGGATGTCTTGTTATTTAGAGGGATGTCTTGTTATTTAGAGAGATGTCTTGTTATTTAAAGGGATGTCTTAATATTTAGAGGGATGTCTTGTTATTTAGAGGGATGTCTTAATATTTAGAGGGATGTCTTGTTATTTAGAGGGATGTCTTGTTATTTAGAGAGATGTCTTGTTATTTAAAGGGATGTCTTAATATTTAGAGGGATGTCTTGTTATTTAGAGGGATGTCTTAATATTTAGAGGGATGTCTTGTTATTTGAAGGGATGTCTTAATATTTAGAGGGATGTCTTGTTATTTAGAGGGATGTCTTGTTATTTAGAGGGATGTCTTGTTTTTTAAAGGGTTGTCTTGTTATTTGGAGGGATGTCTTGGTATTTAGAGGGATGTCTTGTTATTTAGAGGGATGTCTTGTTATTTAGAAGGATGTCTTCTTATTTGGAGGGAAGTCTTGTTATTTGGAGGAATGTCTTGTTATTTAGAGGTATATCTTGTTATTTGGAGGGATGTCTTGTTATTTAGAGGGATGTCTTGCTATTTAGAGGGATGTCTTTTTATTTGGAGGGATGTCTTGTTATTTAGAGGGATGTCTTGTTATTTAGAGGAATGTCTTGTTATTTAAAAGGGATGTCTTGTTATTTAGAGGAACGTCTTGTTATTTAGTGGGATGTCTTGTTATTTAGAGGGATGTCTTGTTATTTAGAGGGATGTCTTGTTATTTAAAGGGATGTCTTAATATTTAGAGGGATGTCTTGTTATTTAGAGGGATGTCTTAATATTTAGAGGGATGTCTTGTTATTTGGAGGGATGTCTTAATATTTAGAGGGATGTCTTGTTATTTAGAGGGATGTCTTGTTATTTAGAGGGATGTCTTGTTTCTTAAAGGGTTTTCTTGTTATTTGGAGGGATGTCTTAATATTTAGAGGGATGTCTTGTTATTTGGAGAGATGCCTTTTTATTTAGAGGGATGTCTTGTTTTTTAGAGGGTTGTCTTGTTATTTGGAGGGATGTCTTGTTTTTTCGAGGGTTGTCTTGTAATTTAGATGGGATGTCTTGTTATTTAGAGGGATGTCTTAATATTTAGAGGGATGTCTTGGTATTTGGAGGGATGTCTTGTTATTTAGAGGGATGTCTTAATATTTAGCGGAATGTCTAGTTTATTAGAGGGATGTCTTGTTATTTAGAGGGATGTCTTGTTATTTAGAGGGATGTCTTAATATTTGGAGGGATGTCTTGTTATTTAGAGGGATGTCTTAATATTTAGAGGGATGTCTTGTTTTTTAGTGGGATGTCTTGTTATTTAGAGGGATGTCTTGTTATTTAGAGGGTTTTTTTGTTTTTTAGAGGGTTGTCTTGTTATTTGGAGGGATGTCTTGTTATTTAGATTGATGTCTTAATATTTAGAGGGATGTCTTGTTTTTTAGAGGGATGTCTTGTTATTTAGAGGGATGTATTGTTATTTAGAGGGATGTCTTGTTATTTAGAGGGATGTCTTGTTATTTAGAAGGATGTCTTGTTATTTAAAGGGATGTCTTAATATTTAGAGAGATGTCTTGTTATTTAGAGGGATGTCTTGTTATTTAGAGGGATGTCTTAATATTTGGAGGGATGTCTTCATATTTGGAGGGATGTCTTGTTATTTAGAGGGATGTCTTGTTATTTGGAGGGATGCTTGTTATTAAGAGGGATGTCTTATAATTTAGAGGGATGTCTTGTTATTTGGAGGTATGTCTTGTTATTTAGAGGGATGTCTTGTTATTTAGAGGGATGTCTTGGTATTTGGAGGGATGTCTAGTTATTTAGAGGGATGTCTTTTTATTTAGAGGGATGTCTTGTTATTTAGAGGGATGTCTTGGTATTTGGAGGGATGTCTAGTTATTTAGAGGGATGTCTTTTTATTTAGAGGGATGTCTTGTTATTTAGAGGGATGTCTTGTTATTTAGAGGGATGTCTTGTTATTTGAAGGGATGTCTTAATATTTAGAGGGATGTCTTGCTATTTTGAGGGATTTCTTGTTATTTGGAGGGATGTCTTGTTATTTAGAGGGATGTCTTGTTATTTAGAGGAATGTCTTGTTATTTAAAAGGGATGTCTTGTTATTTAGAGGGATGTCTTGTTATTTAGTGGGATGTCTTGTTATTTAGAGGGATGTCTTGTTATTTAGAGAGATGTCTTGTTATTTAAAGGGATGTCTTAATATTTAGAGGGATGTCTTGTTATTTAGAGGGATGTCTTAATATTTAGAGGGATGTCTTGTTATTTAGAGGGATGTCTTGTTATTTAGAGAGATGTCTTGTTATTTAAAGGGATGTCTTAATATTTAGAGGGATGTCTTGTTATTTAGAGGGATGTCTTAATATTTAGAGGGATGTCTTGTTATTTGAAGGGATGTCTTAATATTTAGAGGGATGTCTTGTTATTTAGAGGGATGTCTTGTTATTTAGAGGGATATCTTGTTTTTTAAAGGGTTGTCTTGTTATTTGGAGGGATGTCTTGGTATTTAGAGGGATGTCTTGTTATTTAGAGGGATGTCTTGTTATTTAGAAGGATGTCTTCTTATTTGGAGGGAAGTCTTGTTATTTGGAGGAATGTCTTGTTATTTAGAGGGATATCTTGTTATTTGGAGGGATGTCTTGTTATTTAGAGGGATGTCTTGCTATTTAGAGGGATGTCTTTTTATTTGGAGGGATGTCTTGTTATTTAGAGGGATGTCTTGTTATTTAGAGGAATGTCTTGTTATTTAAAAGGGATGTCTTGTTATTTAGAGGAACGTCTTGTTATTTAGTGGGATGTCTTGTTATTTAGAGAGATGTCTTGTTATTTAAAGGGATGTCTTAATATTTAGAGGGATGTCTTGTTATTTAGAGGGATGTCTTAATATTTAGAGGGATGTCTTGTTATTTGAAGGGATGTCTTAATATTTAGAGGGATGTCTTGTTATTTAGAGGGATGTCTTGTTATTTAGAGGGATGTCTTGTTTTTTAAAGGGTTGTCTTGTTATTTGGAGGGATGTCTTAATATTTAGAGGGATGTCTTGGTATTTAGAGGGATGTCTTGTTATTTAGAGGGATGTCTTGTTATTTAGAGGGATGTCTTCTTATTTGGAGGGAAGTCTTGTTATTTGGAGGAATGTCTTGTTATTTAGAGGGATATCTTGTTATTTGGAGGGATGTCTTGTTATTTTGAGGGATGTCTTGCTATTTAGAGGGATGTCTTTTTATTTGGAGGGATGTCTTGTTATTTAGAGGGATGTCTTGTTATTTAGAGGAATGTCTTGTTATTTAAAAGGGATGTCTTGTTATTTAGAGGGACGTCTTGTTATTTAGTGGGATGTCTTGTTATTTAGAGGGATGTCTTGTTATTTAGAGAGATGTCTTGTTATTTAAAGGGATGTCTTAATATTTAGAGGGATGTCTTGTTATTTAGAGGGATGTCTTAATATTTAGAGGGATGTCTTGTTATTTGGAGGGATGTCTTAATATTTAGAGGGATGTCTTGTTATTTAGAGGGATGTCTTGTCATTTAGAGGGATGTCTTGTTTTTTAAAGGGTTTTCTTGTTATTTGGAGGGATGTCTTAATATTTAGAGGGATGTCTTGGTATTTGGAGGGATGTCTTGTTATTTAGAGGGATGTCTTAATATTTAGCGGAATGTCTAGTTTATTAGAGGGATGTCTTGTTATTTAGAGGGATGTCTTGTTATTTAGAGGGATGTCTTAATATTTGGAGGGATGTCTTGTTATTTAGAGGGATGTCTTAATATTTAGAGGGATGTCTTGTTTTTTAGTGGGATGTCTTGTTATTTAGAGGGATGTCTTGTTATTTAGAGGGTTTTTTTGTTTTTTAGAGGGTTGTCTTGTTATTTGGAGGGATGTCTTGTTATTTAGATTGATGTCTTAATATTTAGAGGGATGTCTTGTTTTTTAGAGGGATGTCTTGTTATTTAGAGGGATGTATTGTTATTTAGAGGGATGTCTTGTTATTTAGAGGGATGTCTTGTTATTTAGAAGGATGTCTTGTTATTTAAAGGGATGTCTTAATATTTAGAGAGATGTCTTGTTATTTAGAGGGATGTCTTGTTATTTAGAGGGATGTCTTAATATTTGGAGGGATGTCTTCATATTTGGAGGGATGTCTTGTTATTTAGAGGGATGTCTTGTTATTTGGAGGGATGCTTGTTATTAAGAGGGATGTCTTATAATTTAGAGGGATGTCTTGTTATTTGGAGGTATGTCTTGTTATTTAGAGGGATGTCTTGTTATTTAGAGGGATGTCTTGGTATTTGGAGGGATGTCTAGTTATTTAGAGGGATGTCTTTTTATTTAGAGGGATGTCTTGTTATTTAGAGGGATGTCTTGGTATTTGGAGGGATGTCTAGTTATTTAGAGGGATGTCTTTTTATTTAGAGGGATGTCTTGTTATTTAGAGGGATGTCTTGTTATTTAGAGGGATGTCTTGTTATAGAGAGGGGATGTCTTGTTATTTGAAGGGATGTCTTAATATTTAGAGGGATGTCTTGCTATTTTGAGGGATTTCTTGTTATTTGGAGGGATGTCTTGTTATTTAGAGGGATGTCTTGTTATTTAGAGGAATGTCTTGTTATTTAAAAGGGATGTCTTGTTATTTAGAGTGATGTCTTGTTATTTAGTGGGATGTCTTGTTATTTAGAGGGATGTCTTGTTATTTAGAGAGATGTCTTGTTATTTAAAGGGATGTCTTAATATTTAGAGGGATGTCTTGTTATTTAGAGGGATGTCTTAATATTTAGAGGGATGTCTTGTTATTTAGAGGGATGTCTTGTTATTTAGAGAGATGTCTTGTTATTTAAAGGGATGTCTTAATATTTAGAGGGATGTCTTGTTATTTAGAGGGATGTCTTAATATTTAGAGGGATGTCTTGTTATTTGAAGGGATGTCTTAATATTTAGAGGGATGTCTTGTTATTTAGAGGGATGTCTTGTTATTTAGAGGGATGTCTTGTTTTTTAAAGGGTTGTCTTGTTATTTGGAGGGATGTCTTGGTATTTAGAGGGATGTCTTGTTATTTAGAGGGATGTCTTGTTATTTAGAAGGATGTCTTCTTATTTGGAGGGAAGTCTTGTTATTTGGAGGAATGTCTTGTTATTTAGAGGGATATCTTGTTATTTGGAGGGATGTCTTGTTATTTAGAGGGATGTCTTGCTATTTAGAGGGATGTCTTTTTATTTGGAGGGATGTCTTGTTATTTAGAGGGATGTCTTGTTATTTAGAGGAATGTCTTGTTATTTAAAAGGGATGTCTTGTTATTTAGAGGAACGTCTTGTTATTTAGTGGGATGTCTTGTTATTTAGAGGGATGTCTTGTTATTTAGAGGGATGTCTTGTTATTTAAAGGGATGTCTTAATATTTAGAGGGATGTCTTGTTATTTAGAGGGATGTCTTAATATTTAGAGGGATGTCTTGTTATTTGGAGGGATGTCTTAATATTTAGAGGGATGTCTTGTTATTTAGAGGGATGTCTTGTTATTTAGAGGGATGTCTTGTTTCTTAAAGGGTTTTCTTGTTATTTGGAGGGATGTCTTAATATTTAGAGGGATGTCTTGTTATTTGGAGAGATGCCTTTTTATTTAGAGGGATGTCTTGTTTTTTAGAGGGTTGTCTTGTTATTTGGAGGGATGTCTTGTTTTTTCGAGGGTTGTCTTGTAATTTAGATGGGATGTCTTGTTATTTAGAGGGATGTCTTAATATTTAGCGGAATGTCTTGTTTATTAGAGGGATGTCTTGCTATTTAGAGGGATGTCTTTTTATTTGGAGGGATGTCTTGTTATTTAGAGGGATGTCTTGTTATATAGATGGAATGTCTTGTTATTTAAAAGGGATGTCTTGTTATTTAGAGGAATGTCTTGTTATTTTGTGGGATGTCTTGTTATTTAGAGGGATGTCTGGTTATTTAGAGAGATGTCTTGTTATTTAAAGGGATGTCTTAATATTTAGAGGGATGTCTTGTTATTTAGAGGGATGTCTTAATATTTAGCGGAATGTCTTGTTTATAAGAGGGATGTCTTGCTATTTAGAGGGATGTCTTTTTATTTGGAGGGATGTCTTGTTATTTAGAGGGATGTCTTGTTATTTAGAGGAATGTCTTGTTATTTAAAAGGGATGTCTTGTTATTTAGAAAGATGTCTTGTTATTTAGTGGGATGTCTTGTTATTTAGAGGGATGTCTTGTTATTTAGAGAGATGTCTTGTTATTTAAAGGGATGTCCTAATATTTAGAGGGATGTCTTGTTATTTAGAGGGATGTCTTAATATTTAGAGGGATGTCTTGTTATTTGAAGGGATGTCTTAATATTTAGAGGGATGTCTTGTTATTTAGAGGGATGTCTTGTTATTTAGAGGGATGTCTTGTTTTTTAAAGGGTTGTCTTGTTATTTGGAGGGATGTCTTAATATTTAGAGGGATGTCTTGGTATTTAGAGGGATGTCTTGTTATTTAGAGGGATGTCTTAATATTTAGCGGAATGTCTAGTTTATTAGAGGGATGTCTTGTTATTTAGAGGGATGTCTTGTTATTTAGAGGGATGTCTTGTTTTTTAGAGGGTTGTCTTGTTATTTGGAGGGATGTCTTGTTTTTTAGAGGGTTGTGTTGTAATTTAGATGGGATGTCTTGTTATTTAGAGGGATGTCTTGTTATTTACAGGTATGTCTTGTTATTTAGAGGGATGTCTTAATATTTAGAGGAATGTCTTGTTATATAGATGGATGTCTTGTTATTTAGAGGGATGTCTTGATATTTAGAGGGATGTCTTGTTTTTTAGAGAGATGTCTTGTTATTTAGAGGGTTTTTTTGTTTTTTAGAGGGTTGTCTTGTTATTTGGAGGGATGTCTTGTTATTTAGATTGATGTCTTAATATTTAGAGGGATGTCTTGATTTTTAGAGGGATGTCTTGTTATTTAGAGGGATGTCTTGTTATTTAGAGGGATGTCTTGTTATTTAGAGGGATGTCTTGTTATTTAGAGGGATGTCTTGTTATATGAAGGGATGTCTTAATATTTAGAGAGATGTCTTGTTATTTAGAGGGATGTCTTGTTATTTAGAGGGATGTCTTGTTATTTAGAGGGATGTCTTCATATTTGGAGGGATGTCTTGTTATTTAGAGGGATGTCTTGTTATTTAGAGGGATGTCTTAATATTTAGCGGAATGTCTAGTTTATTAGAGGGATGTCTTGTTATTTAGAGGGATGTCTTGTTATTTAGAGGGATGTCTTAATATTTGGAGGGATGTCTTGTTATTTAGAGGGATGTCTTAATATTTAGAGGGATGTCTTGTTTTTTAGTAGGATGTCTTGTTATTTAGAGGGATGTCTTGTTATTTGGAGAGATGTCTTTTTATTTAGAGGGATGTCTTGTTTTTTAGAGGGTTGTCTTGTTATTTGGAGGGATGTCTTGTTTTTTAGAGGGTTGTCTTGGTATTTAGAGGGATGTCTTGTTATTTAGAGGGATGTCTTGTTATTTAGAGGGATGTCTTCTTATTTGGAGGGAAGTCTTGTTATTTGGAGGAATGTCTTGTTATTTAGAGGGATATCTTGTTATTTGGAGGGATGTCTTGTTATTTAGAGGGATGTCTTGCTATTTAGAGGGATGTCTTTTTATTTGGAGGGATGTCTTGTTATTTAGAGGGATGTCTTGTTATTTAGAGGAATGTCTTGTTATTTAAAAGGGATGTCTTGTTATTTAGAGGGACGTCTTGTTATTTAGTGGGATGTCTTGTTATTTAGAGGGATGTCTTGTTATTTAGAGAGATGTCTTGTTATTTAAAGGGATGTCTTAATATTTAGAGGGATGTCTTGTTATTTAGAGGGATGTCTTAATATTTAGAGGGATGTCTTGTTATTTGGAGGGATGTCTTAATATTTAGAGGGATGTCTTGTTATTTAGAGGGATGTCTTGTTATTTAGAGGGATGTCTTGTTTTTTAAAGGGTTGTCTTGTTATTTGGAGGGATGTCTTAATATTTAGAGGGATGTCTTGGTATTTGGAGGGATGTCTTGTTATTTAGAGGGATGTCTTAATATTTAGCGGAATGTCTAGTTTATTAGAGGGATGTCTTGTTATTTGGAGGGATGTCTTGTTATTTAGAGGGATGTCTTAATATTTGGAGGGATGTCTTGTTATTTAGAGGGATGTCTTATTTGTACAACCTTGTACAAACTTGTACACACTTGTACAAACTTGTACACACTTGTACAACCTTGTACACACTTGTACAACCTTGTACACACTTGTACAACCTCGTACACACTTGTACAACCTTGTACACACTTGTACAACCTTGTACACAATTGTAAAACCTTGTACACACTTGTACAACCTTGTACACACTTGTACACCCTTGTACACACTTGTACAAAATTTTACATTCTTGTACATACTTGTACACCCTTGTACACACTTGTACAACCTTGTACAAACCTGTACACCCTTGTACACACTTGTACAAGCTTGTACACACTTGTACAAGCTTGTACACACTTGTACAAGCTTGTACACACTTGTACACCCTTGTACAAACTTGTGCACCCTTGAACACTTTTGTACACCCTTGTACACATTTGTACAACCTTGTACAAACTTAAACACACTTGTACAAACATGTACACACTTGAACAACCTTGTACACACATGTACAACCTTGTACACACTTGTACAAGCTTGTATACACTTGTACAACCTTGTACACACTTGTACAACCTTGTACACACTTGTACAAGCTTGTACACACTTGTACAACCTTGTACACACTTGTACAACCTTTTACACAATTGTAAAACCTTGTACACACTTGTACGTTCTTGTACAAACTTGTACTTACTTGTACAACCTTGTACAATCTTGTACACACTTGTACAAACTTTTACATCCTTGTATACATTTGTACACCCTTGTACACACATGTACAACCTTGTACAAACCTGTACACCCTTGTACACACTTGTACAAGCTTGTACACGATTGTACACCCTTGTACACACTTGTGCACCCTTGTACACACTTGTACACCCTTGTACACACATGTACAACCTTTTACAAACTTGTACACACTTGTACAAACTTGTACATTCTTGTACATACTTGTACACCCTTGTAAACACTTGTACAAAATTGTACAAACCTGTACACCCTTGTACACACTTGTACAAGCTTGTACACACTTGTACAAGCTTGTACACACTTGTACACCCTTGTACAAACTTGTGCACCCTTGTACACTTTTGTACACCCTTGTATACATTTGTACAAACTTGTACAAACTTGTACACACTTGTACAATTTTGTACACACTTGTACAAACTTGTACACCCTTGTACACACTTGTACAACCTTGTACACACTTGTACAACCTTGTACAAACCTGTACACCCTTGTACACACTTGTACAAGCTTGTACACGATTGTACACTCTTGTACACACTTGTGCAACCTTGTACACATTTGTACAACCTTGTACACACTTGTACAACCTTGTACACACTTGTTCAAGCTTGTACACACTTTTACAACCTTGTACACACTTGTACACCCTTGTACACACTTGTACAACCTTGTACACACTTGTACACCCTTGTACACACTTGTACAACCTTTTACAAACTTGTACACACTTGTACAAAATTGTACATTCTTGTACATACTTGTACACCCTTGTACACACTTGTACAACCTTGTACAAACCTGTACACCCTTGTACACACTTGTACAAGCTTGTACACACTTGTACAAGCTTGTACACACTTGTACACCCTTGTACAAACTTGTGCACCCTTGTACACTTTTGTACACCCTTGTACACATTTGTACAACCTTGTACAAACTTGTACACACTTGTACAAACTTGTACACACTTGTACAAACTTGTGTACACTTGTACAACCTTGTACACACTTGTACAACCTTGTACACACTTGTACAACCTTGTACACACTTGTACAACCTCGTACACACTTGTACAACCTTGTACACACTTGTACAACCTTGTACACAATTGTAAAACCTTGTACACACTTGTACAACATTGTACACACTTGTACACCCTTGTACACACTTGTAAAAAATTTTACATTCTTGTACATACTTGTACACCCTTGTACACACTTGTACAACCTTGTACAAACCTGTACACCCTTGTACACACTTGTACAAGCTTGTACACACTTGTACAAGCTTGTACACACTTGTACAAGCTTGTACACACTTGTACACCCTTGTACAAACTTGTGCACCCTTGAACACTTTTGTACACCCTTGTACACATTTGTACAACCTTGTACAAACTTAAACACACTTGTACAAACATGTACACACTTGAACAACCTTGTACACACTTGTACAACCTTGTACACACTTGTACAAGCTTGTACATACTTGTACAACCTTGTACACACTTGTACAACCTTGTACACACTTGTACAAGCTTGTACACACTTGTACAACCTTGTACACACTTGTACAACCTTTTACACAATTGTAAAACCTTGTACACACTTGTACATTCTTGTACAAACTTGTACTTACTTGTACAACCTTGTACAAACTTGTACACACTTGTACAAACTTTTACATCCTTGTATACATTTGTACACCCTTGTACACACTTGTACAACCTTGTACAAACCTGTACACCCTTGTACACACTTGTACAAGCTTGTACACGATTGTACACCCTTGTACACACTTGTGCACCCTTGTACACACTTGTACACCCTTGTACACACATGTACAACCTTTTACAAACTTGTACACACTTGTACAAACTTGTACATTCTTGTACATACTTGTACACCCTTGTAAACACTTGTACAAAATTGTACAAACCTGTACACCCTTGTACACACTTGTACAAGCTTGTACACACTTGTACAAGCTTGTACACACTTGTACACCCTTGTACAAACTTGTGCACCCTTGTACACTTTTGTACACCCTTGTATACATTTGTACAAACTTGTACAAACTTGTACACACTTGTACAAACTTGTACACACTTGTACAAACTTTTACACCCTTGTACACACTTGTACAACCTTGTACACACTTGTACAACCTTGTACAAACCTGTACACCCTTGTACACACTTGTACAAGCTTGTACACGATTGTACACTCTTGTACACACTTGTGCAACCTTGTACACACTTGTACAACCTTGTACACACTTGTACAACCTTGTACACACTTGTTCAAGCTTGTACACACTTGTACAACCTTGTACACACTTGTACACCCTTGTACACACTTGTACAACCTTTTACAAACTTGTACACACTTGTACAAAATTGTACATTCTTGTACATACTTGTACACCCTTGTACACACTTGTACAACCTTGTACAAACCTGTACACCCTTGTACACACTTGTACAAGCTTGTACACACTTGTACAAGCTTGTACACACTTGTACAAGCTTGTACACACTTGTACACCCTTGTACAAACTTGTGCACCCTTGTACACTTTTGTACACCCTTGTACACATTTGTACAACCTTGTACAAACTTGTACACATTTGTACAAACTTGTAAACACTTGTACAAACTTGTACACACTTGTACAAACTTGTGTACACTTGTACAACCTTGTACACACTTGTACAACCTTGTACACACTTGTACAACCTTGTACACACTTGTACAACCTTGTACACACTTGTACAACCTCGTACCCACTTGTACAACCTTGTACACACCTGTACAACCTTGTACACAATTGTAAAACCTTGTACACAATTGTACAACCTTGTACACACTTGTACACCCTTGTACACACTTGTACAAAATTTTACATTCTTGTACATACTTGTACACCCTTGTACACACTTGTACAACCTTGTACAAACCTGTACACCCTTGTACACACTTGTACAAGCTTGTACACACTTGTACAAGCTTGTACACACTTGTACAAGCTTGTACACACTTGTACACCCTTGTACAAACTTGTGCACCCTTGAACACTTTTGTACACCCTTGTACACATTTGTACAACCTTGTACAAACTTAAACACACTTGTACAAACATGTACACACTTGAACAACCTTGTACACACTTGTACAACCTTGTACACACTTGTACAAGCTTGTACACACTTGTACAACCTTGTACACACTTGTACAACCTTGTACACACTTGTACAAGCTTGTACAACCTTGTACACACTTGTACAAGCTTGTACACACTTGTACAACCTTGTACACACTTGTACAACCTTTTACACAATTGTAAAACCTTGTACACACTTGTACATTCTTGTACAAACTTGTACTTACTTGTACAACCTTGTACAAACTTGTACACACTTGTACAAACTTTTACATCCTTGTATACATTTGTACACCCTTGTACACACTTGTACAACCTTGTACAAACCTGTACACCCTTGTACACACTTGTACAAGCTTGTACACGATTGTACACCCTTGTACACACTTGTGCACCCTTGTACACACTTGTACACCCTTGTACACACATGTACAACCTTTTACAAACTTGTACACACTTGTACAAACTTGTACATTCTTGTACATACTTGTACACCCTTGTAAACACTTGTACAAAATTGTACAAACCTGTACACCCTTGTACACACTTGTACAAGCTTGTACACACTTGTACAAGCTTGTACACACTTGTACACCCTTGTACAAACTTGTGCACCCTTGTACACTTTTGTACACCCTTGTATACATTTGTACAAACTTGTACACACTTGTACAAGATTGTACACACTTGTACAAACTTGTACACCCTTGTACACACTTGTACAACCTTGTACACACTTGTACAACCTTGTACAAACCTGTACACCCTTGTACACACTTGTACAAGCTTGTACACGATTGTACACTCTTGTACACACTTGTGCAACCTTGTACACACTTGTACAACCTTGTACACACTTGTACAACCTTGTACACACTTGTTCAAGCTTGTACACACTTGTACAACCTTGTACACACTTGTACACCCTTGTACACACTTGTACAACCTTTTACAAACTTGTACACACTTGTACAAAATTGTACATTCTTGTACATACTTGTACACCCTTGTACACACTTGTACAACCTTGTACAAACCTGTACACCCTTGTACACACTTGTACAAGCTTGTACACACTTGTACAAGCTTGTACACACTTGTACACCCTTGTACAAACTTGTGCACCCTTGTACACTTTTGTACTCCCTTGTACACATTTGTACAACCTTGTACAAAATTGTACACACTTGTACAAACTTGTACACACTTGTACAAACTTGTGTACACTTGTACAACCTTGTACACACTTGTACAACCTTGTACACACTTGTACAACCTTGTACACACTTGTACAACCTCGTACACACTTGTACAACCTTGTACACACTTGTACAACCTTGTACACAATTGTAAAACCTTGTACACACTTTTACAACCTTGTACACACTTGTACACCCTTGTACACACTTGTACAAAATTTTACATTCTTGTACATACTTGTACACCCTTGTACACACTTGTACAACCTTGTACAAACCTGTACACCCTTGTACACACTTGTACAAGCTTGTACACACTTGTACAAGCTTGTACACACTTGTACAAGCTTGTACACACTTGTACACCCTTGTACAAACTTGTGCACCCTTGAACACTTTTGTACACCCTTGTACACATTTGTACAACCTTGTACAAACTTAAACACACTTGTACAAACATGTACACACTTGAACAACCTTGTACACACTTGTAAAAACCTTGTACACACTTGTACAAGCTTGTACACACTTGTACAACCTTGTACACACTTGTACAACCTTGTACACACTTGTACAAGCTTGTACACACTTGTACAACCTTGTACACACTTGTACAACCTTGTACAAACCTGTACACCCTTGTACACACTTGTACAAGCTTGTACACGATTGTACACCCTTGTACACACTTGTGCACCCTTGTACACACTTGTACACCCTTGTACACACTTGTACAACCTTTTACAAACTTGTACATTCTTGTACATACTTGTACACCCTTGTAAACACTTGTACAACCTTGTACAAACCTGTACACCCTTGTACACACTTGTACAAGCTTGTACACACTTGTACAAGCTTGTACACACTTGTACTCCCTTGTACAAACTTGTGCACCCTTGTACACTTTTGTACACCCTTGTATACATTTGTACAAAAATGTACAAGTTTGTACAAGTGTGTACAAGTTTGTAAAAGGTTTTACAAGTGTGTACAAGGTTGTACAAGTGTGTACAAGGTTGTACAAGTGTGTACAAGGTTGTACAAGTGTGTACAAAGGTGTACAAGTGTGTACATGGTTGTACAAGTGTGTACAAGGTTGTACAAGTGTTTACAAGGTTGTACAAGGTTGTACAATTGTGTACAAGGTTGTACAAGTGTGTACAAGGTTGTACAAGTGTGTACAAGGGTGTACAAGTTTGTACAAGTGTGTACAAGTTTGTACAAGTGTGTACAAGTTTGTACAAGTGTGTACAAGCTTGTACAAGTGTGTACAAGGGTGTACAAGTGTGTACAAGGTTGTACATGTTTTTACAAGGTTGTACAAGTGTGTACAAGGTTGTACAAGTGTGTACAAGGTTGTACAAGTGTGTACAAGGTTGTACAAGTGTGTACAAGGTTGTACAAGTGTGTACAAGGTTGTACAAGTGTGTACAAGGTTGAAAAAGTGTGTACAAGGTTGTACAAGTGTGTACAAGGGTGTACAGGTTTGTACAAGGTTGTACAAGTGTTTACAAGGGTGTACAAGTGTGTACAAGGTTGTACAAGTGTGTACAAGGTTGTACAAGTGTGTACTATGTTGTACAAGGTTGTACAATTGTGTACAAGGTTGTACAAGTGTGTACAAGGTTGTACAAGTGTGTACAAGGTTGTACAAGTGTGTACAAGGGTGTACAAGTTTGTACAAGTGTGTACAAGTTTGTACAAGTGTGTACAAGTTTGTACAAGGTTGTACACATGTATACAAGGGTGTACAAAAGTGTACAACGGTGCACAAGTTTGTACAAGGGTGTACAAGTGTGTACAAGCTTGTACAAGTGTGTACAAGCTTGTACAAGTGTGTACAAGCTTGTACAAGTGTGAATAAGCTTGTACAAGTGTGTACAAGCTTGTACAAGTGTGTACAAGCTTGTACAAGTGTGTACAAGCTTGTACAAGTGTGTACAAGCTTGTACAAGTGTGTACAAGCTTGTACAAGTGTGTACAAGGGTGTACAGGTTTGTACAAGGTTGTACAAGTGTTTACAAGGGTGTACAAGTATGTACAAGAATGTACAAGTTTGTACAAGTGTGTACAAGTTTGTAAAAGGTTGTACAAGTGTGTACAAGAGTGTACAAGTGTATACAAGGGTGCACAAGTGTGTACAAGGTTGTACAATCATGTACAAGCTTGTACAAGTGTGTACAAGGTTGTACAGGTTTGTACAAGGTTGTTGTGTACAAGGGTGTACAAATGTGTACAAGGATGTAAAAGTTTGTACAAGTGTGTACAAGTTTGTACAAGGTTGTACAAGTAAGTACAAGTTTGTACAAGAATGTACAAGTGTGTACAAGGTTTTACAATTGTGTAAAAGGTTGTACAAGTGTGTACAAGGTTGTACAAGTGTGTACAAGGTTGTACAAGTGTGTACAAGGTTGTACAAGTGTGTACAAGGTTGTACAAGTGTGTACAAGGTTGTACAAGTGTGTACAAGGTTGTACAAGTGTGTACAAGGTTGTACAAGTGTGTACAAGGTTGTACAAGTGTGTACAAGGTTGTACAAGTGTGTACAAGGTTGTACAAGTGTGTACAAGGGTGCACAAGTGTGTACAAGGGTGTACAATCGTGTACAAGCTTGTACAAGTTTTTACAAGGTTGTACAAGTGTGTACAAGGTTGTACAAGTGTGTACAAGGTTGTACAAGTGTGTACAAGGTTGTACAAGTGTGTACAAGGTTGTACAAGTGTGTACATGGTTGTACAAGGTTGTACAATTGTGTACAAGGTTGTACAAGTGTGTACAAGGTTGTACAAATGTGTACAAGGGTGTACAAGTTTGTACAAGTGTGTACAAGTTTGTACAAGTGTGTACAAGTTTGTACAAGGCTGTACAAATTAATACAAGGGAGTACAAAAGTGTACAAGGGTGCACAAGTTTGTACAAGGGTGTACAAGTGTGTACAAGCTTGTACAAGTGTGTACAAGCTTGTACAAGTGTGTACAAGGGTGTACAGGTTTGTACAAGGTTGTACAAGTGTTTACAAGGGTGTACAAAAGAATGTACAAGTTTGTACAAGTGTGTACAAGTTTGTAAAAGGTTGTACAAGTGTGTACAAGGGTGTACAAATGTGTACAAGGCTGTAAAAGTTTGTACAAGTGTGTACAAGTTTGTACAAGGTTGTACAAGTAAGTACAAGTTTGTACAAGAATGTACAAGTGTGTACAAGGTTTTACAATTGTGTAAAAGGTTGTACAAGTGTGTACAAGGTTGTACAAGTGTGTACAAGGTTGTACAAGTGTGTACAAGCTTGTACAAGTGTGTACAAGGTTGTACAAGTGTGTACAAGGTTGTACAAGTGTGTACAAGGTTGTACAAGTGTGTACAAGGTTGTACAAGTGTGTACAAGTTTGTACAAGTGTGTACAAGTTTGTACAAGGTTGTACAAATGTGTACAAGGGTGTACAAAAGTGTACAAGGGTGCACAAGTTTGTACAAGGGTGTACAAGTGTGTACAAGCTTGTACAAGTGTGTACAAGCTTGTACAAGGGTTTACAGGTTTGTACAAGGTTGAACAAGTGTGTACAAGGGTGTACAAAAGTGTACAAGGGTGCACAAGTTTGTACAAGGGTGTACAAGTGTGTACAAGCTTGTACAAGTGTGTACAAGCTTGTACAAGGGTTTACAGGTTTGTACAAGGTTGTACAAGTGTGTACAAGGTTGTACAAGTATGTACAAGAATGTACAAGTTTGTACAAGTGTGTACAAGTTTGTAAAAGGTTGTACAAGTGTGTACAAGGGTGTACAAATGTGTACAAGGATGTAAAAGTGTGTACAAGTGTGTACAAGTTTGTACAAGGTTGTACAAGTGTGTACAAGTTTGTACAAGGTTGTACAAATTTGTACAAGTGTGTACAAGGTTGTACAAGTGTGTACAAGGGTGTACAAGTTTGTACAAGTGTGTACAAGTTTGTACAAGGTTGTACACGTGTGTACAAGGTTTTACAATTGTGTACAAGGTTGTACAAGTGTGTACAAGGTTGTACAAGTGTGTACAAGGTTGTACAAGTGTGTACAAGGTTGTATAAGTGTGTACAAGGTTGTACAAGTGTACACAAGTTTGTACAAGGGTGTACAAGTATGTACAAGAATGTACAAGTTTGTACAAGTGTGTACAAGTTTGTAAAAGGTTGTACAAGTGTGTACAAGGGTGTACAAGTGTGTACAAGGTTGTACAAGTGTGTACAAGCTTGAACAAGTGTGTACAAGGTTGTACAAGTGTGTACAAGGTTGTACAAGTGTGTACAAGGTTGCACAAGTGTGTACAAGAGTGTACAATCGTGTACAAGCTTGTACAAGTGTGTACAAGGGTGTACAGGTTTGTACAAGGTTGTACAAGTGTGTACAAGGTTTTACAAGTGTGTACAAGGTTGTACAAGTGTGTACAAGGGTGTACAAGTTTGTACAAGTGTGTACAAGTTTGTACAAGTGTGTACAAGTTTGTACAAGTTTGTACAAATGTATACAAGGGTGTACAAAAGTGTACAAGGGTGTACAAGTTTGTAAAAGGTTGTACAAGTGTGTACAAGGGTGTACAAGTGTGTACAAGGGTGCATAAGTGTGTACAAGGGTGTACAATCGTGTACAAGCTTGTACAAGTGTGTACAAGGGTGTACAGGTTTGTACAAGGTTGTACAAGTGTGTACAAGGTTGTACAAGTGTGTACAAGCTTGTACAAGTGTGTACAAGGTTGTACAAGTGTGTACAAGGTTGTACAAGTGTGTACAAGGTTGTACAAGTGTGTACAAGGTTGTTCAAGTGTGTACATGTTTGTACAAGTGTGTTTAAGTTTGTACAAGGTTGTACAAATGTGTACAAGGGTGTACAAAAGTGTTCAAGGGTGCACAAGTTTGTACAAGGGTGTACAAGTGTGTACAAGCTTGTACAAGTGTGTACAAGCTTGTACAAGTGTGTACAAGGGTGTACAGGTTTGTACAAGGTTGTACAAGTGTGTACAAGGGTGTACAAGTATGTACAAGAATGTAAAATTTTGTACAAGTGTGTACAAGGGTGTACAAGTGTGTACAAGGTTGTAAAAGTGTGTACAAGGTTTTACAATTGTGTACAAAGGTTGTACAAGTGTGTACAAGGTTGTACAAGTGTGTACGAGGTTGTACAAGTGTGTACGAGGTTGTACAAGTGTGTACAAGGTTGTACAAGTGTGTACAAGGTTGTACAAGTGTGTACAAGGTTGTACAAGTGTACACAAGTTTGTACAAGTGTGTACAAGTTTGTACAAGTGTGTACAAGTTTGTACAAGTGTGTACAAGTTTGTACAAGGTTGTACAAATGTGTACAAGGGTGTACAAAAGTGTACAAGGGTGCACAAGTTTGTACAAGGGTGTACAAGTGTGTACAAGCTTGTACAAGTGTGTACAAGCTTGTACAAGTGTGTACAAGGGTGTACAGGTTTGTACAATGTTGTACAAGTGTGTACAAGGGTGTACAAGTATGTACAAGAATGTACAATTTTTTACAAGTGTGTACAAGTTTGTAAAAGGTTGTACAAGTGTTTTCAAGTTTGTAAAAGGTTGTACAAGTGTGTACAAGGGTGTACAAGTGTGTACAATGGTGCACAAGTGTGTACAAGGGTGTACAATCGTGTACAAGCTTGTACAAGTGTGTACAAGGGTGTACAGGTTTGTACAAGGTTGTACAAGTGTGTACAAGAGTGTACAAATGTGTACAAGGCTGTAAAAGTTTGTACAAGTGTGTACAAGTTTGTACAAGGTTGTACAAGTAAGTACAAGTTTGTACAAGAATGTACAAGTGTGTACAAGGTTTTACAATTGTGTAAAAGGTTGTACAAGTGTGTACAAGGTTGTACAAGTGTGTACAAGGTTGTACAAGTGTGTACAAGCTTGTACAAGTGTGTACAAGGTTGTACAAGTGTGTACAAGGTTGTACAAGTGTGTACAAGGTTGTACAAGTGTGTACAAGGTTGTACAAGTGTGTACAAGTTTGTACAAGTGTGTACAAGTTTGTACAAGGTTGTACAAATGTGTACAAGGGTGTACAAAAGTGTACAAGGGTGCACAAGTTTGTACAAGGGTGTACAAGTGTGTACAAGCTTGTACAAGTGTGTACAAGCTTGTACAAGGGTTTACAGGTTTGTACAAGGTGAACAAGTGTGTACAAGGGTGTACAAAAGTGTACAAGGGTGCACAAGTTTGTACAAGGGTGTACAAGTGTGTACAAGCTTGTACAAGTGTGTACAAGCTTGTACAAGGGTTTACAGGTTTGTACAAGGTTGTACAAGTGTGTACAAGGTTGTACAAGTATGTACAAGAATGTACAAGTTTGTACAAGTGTGTACAAGTTTGTAAAAGGTTGTACAAGTGTGTACAAGGGTGTACAAATGTGTACAAGGATGTAAAAGTGTGTACAAGTGTGTACAAGTTTGTACAAGGTTGTACAAGTGTGTACAAGTTTGTACAAGGTTGTACAAATTTGTACAAGTGTGTACAAGGTTGTACAAGTGTGTACAAGGGTGTACAAGTTTGTACAAGTGTGTACAAGTTTGTACAAGGTTGTACACGTGTGTACAAGGTTTTACAATTGTGTACAAGGTTGTACAAGTGTGTACAAGGTTGTACAAGTGTGTACAAGGTTGTACAAGTGTGTACAAGGTTGTACAAGTGTGTACAAGGTTGTACAAGTGTACACAAGTTTGTACAAGTGTGTACAAGTTTGTACAAGTGTGTACAAGTTTGTACAAGTTTGTACAAATGTGTACAAGGGTGTACAAAAGTGTACAAGGGTGCACAAGTTTGTACAAGGGTGTACAAGTGTGTACAAGGGTGTACAAGTATGTACAAGAATGTACAATTTTGTACAAGTGTGTACAAGTTTGTAAAAGGTTGTACAAGTGTGTACAAGGGTGTACAAGTGTGTACAAGGTTGTACAAGTGTGTACAAGCTTGAACAAGTGTGTACAAGGTTGTACAAGTGTGTACAAGGTTGTACAAGTGTGTACAAGGTTGCACAAGTGTGTACAAGAGTGTACAATCGTGTACAAGCTTGTACAAGTGTGTACAAGGGTGTACAGGTTTGTACAAGGTTGTACAAGTGTGTACAAGGTTGTACAAGTGTGTACAAGGTTGTACAAGTGTGTACAAGGGTGTACAAGTTTGTACAAGTGATTACAAGTTTGTACAAGTGTGTACAAGTTTGTACAAGTTTGTACAAATGTATACAAGGGTGTACAAAAGTGTACAAGGGTGCACAAGTTTGTACAAGGGTGTACAAGTGTGTACAAGCTTGTACAAGTGTGTACAAGCTTGTACAAGTGTGTACAAGGGTGTACAGGTTTGTACAAGGTTGTACAAGTGTTTACAAGGGTGTACAAGTATGTACAAGAATGTACAAGTTTGTACAAGTGTGTACAAGTTTGTAAAAGGTTGTACAAGTGTGTACAAGAGTGTACAAGTGTGTACAAGGGTGCACAAGTGTGTACAAGGGTGTACAAGGGTGTACAATCGTGTACAAGCTTGTACAAGGGTGTACAGGTTTGTACAAGGTTGTACAAGTGTGTACAAGGTTGTACAAGTGTGTACAAGCTTGTACAAGTGTTTACAAGGTTGTACAAGTGTGTACAAGGTTGTACAAGTGTGTACAAGGTTGTACAAGTGTGTACAAGCCTGTACAAGTGTGTACAAGGTTTGTACAAGTGTGTACAAGGTTGTTCAAGTGTGTACATGTTTGTACAAGTGTGTTTAAGTTTGTACAAGGTTGTACAAATGTGTACAAGGGTGTACAAAAGTGTTCAAGGGTGCACAAGTTTGTACAAGGGTGTACAAGTGTGTACAAGCTTGTACAAGTGTGTACAAGCTTGTACAAGTGTGTACAAGCTTGTACAAGTGTGTACAAGGGTGTACAGGTTTGTACAAGGTTGTACAAGTGTGTACAAGGGTGTACAAGTATGTACAAGAATGTAAAATTTTGTACAAGTGTGTACAAGGGTGTACAAGTGTGTACAAGGTTGTAAAAGTGTGTACAAGGTTTTACAATTGTGTACAAGGTTGTACAAGTGTGTACAAGGTTGTACAAGTGTGTACGAGGTTGTACAAGTGTGTACAAGGTTGTACAAGTGTGTACAAGGTTGTACAAGTGTGTACAAGGTTGTACAAGTGTACACAAGTTTGTACAAGTGTGTACAAGTTTGTACAAGTGTGTACAAGTTTGTACAAGGTTGTACAAATGTGTACAAGGGTGTACAAAAGTGTACAAGGGTGCACAAGTTTGTACAAGGGTGTACAAGTGTGTACAAGCTTGTACAAGTGTGTACAAGCTTGTACAAGTGTGTACAAGGGTGTACAGGTTTGTACAAGGTTGTACAAGTGTGTACAAGGGTGTACAAGTATGTACAAGAATGTACAATTTTGTACAAGTGTGTACAAGTTTGTAAAAGGTTGTACAAGTGTGTACAAGGGTGTACAAGTGTGTACAAGGTTGTACAAGTGTGTACAAGCTTGAACAAGTGTGTACAAGGTTGTACAAGTGTGTACAAGGTTGTACAAGTGTGTACAAGGTTGTACAAGTGTGTACAAGGTTGTACAAGTGTGTACAAGGTTGCACAAGTGTGTACAAGAGTGTACAATCGTGTACAAGCTTGTACAAGTGTGTACAAGGGTGTACAGGTTTGTACAAGGTTGTACAAGTGTGTACAAGGTTGTACAAGTGTGTACAAGGGTGTACAAGTTTGTACAAGTGTGTACAAGTTTGTACAAGTGTGTACAAGTTTGTACAAGTTTGTACAAATGTATACAAGGGTGTACAAAAGTGTACAAGGGTGCACAAGTTTGTACAAGGGTGTACAAGTGTGTACAAGCTTGTACAAGTGTGTACAAGCTTGTACAAGTGTGTACAAGGGTGTATAGGTTTGTACAATTTTGTACAAGTGTTTACAAGGGTGTACAAGTATGTACAAGAATGTACAAGTTTGTACAAGTGTGTACAAGTTTGTAAAAGGTTGTACATGTGTGTACAAGGGTGTACAAGTGTGTACAAGGGTGCACAAGTGTGTACAAGGGTGTACAATCGTGTACAAGCTTGTACAAGTGTGTACAAGGGTGTACAGGTTTGTACAAGGTTGTACAAGTGTGTACAAGGGTGTACAAATGTATACAAGGATGTAAAAGTTTGTACAAGTGTGTACAAGTTTGTACAAGGTTGTACAAGTAAGTACAAGTTTGTACAAGAATGTACAAGTGTGTACAAGGTTTTACAATTGTGTAAAAGGTTGTACAAGTGTGTACAAGGTTGTACAAGTGTGTACAAGCTTGTACAAGTGTGTACAAGGTTGTACAAGTGTGTACAAGGTTGTACAAGTGTGTACAAGCTTGTACAAGTGTGTACAAGGTTGTACAAGTGTGTACAAGGTTGTTCAAGTGTGTACATGTTTGTACAAGTGTGTTTAAGTTTGTACAAGGTTGTACAAATGTGTACAAGGGTGTACAAAAGTGTTCAAGGGTGCACAAGTTTGTACAAGGGTGTACAGGTTTGTACAAGGTTGTACAAGTGTGTACAAGGGTGTACAAGTATGTACAAGAATGTAAAATTTTGTACAAGTGTGTACAAGGGTGTACAAGTGTGTACAAGGTTGTACAAGTGTGTACAAGGTTTTACAATTGTGTACAAGGTTGTACAAGTGTGTACAAGGTTGTACAAGTGTGTACGAGGTTGTACAAGTGTGTACGAGGTTGTACAAGTGTGTACAAGGTTGTACAAGTGTGTACAAGGTTGTACAAGTGTACACAAGTTTGTACAAGTGTGTACAAGTTTGTACAAGTGTGTACAAGTTTGTACAAGGTTGTACAAATGTGTACAAGGGTGTACAAAAGTGTACAAGGGTGCACAAGTTTGTACAAGGGTGTACAAGTGTGTACAAGCTTGTACAAGTGTGTACAAGCTTGTACAAGTGTGTACAAGCTTGTACAAGTGTGTACAAGGGTGTACAGGTTTGTACAAGGTTGTACAAGTGTGTACAAGGGTGTACAAGTATGTACAAGAATGTACAATTTTGTACAAGTGTGTACAAGTTTGTAAAAGGTTGTACAAGTGTGTACAAGGGTGTACAAGTGTGTACAAGGTTGTACAAGTGTGTACAAGCTTGAACAAGTGTGTACAAGGTTGTACAAGTGTGTACAAGGTTGTACAAGTGTGTACAAGGTTGCACAAGTGTGTACAAGAGTGTACAATCGTGTACAAGCTTGTACAAGTGTGGACAAGGGTGTACAGGTTTGTACAAGGTTGTACAAGTGTGTACAAGGTTGTACAAGTGTGTACAAGGTTGTACAAGTGTGTACAAGAGTGTACAAGTTTGTACAAGTGTGTACAAGTTTGTACAAGTGTGTACAAGTTTGTACAAGTTTGTACAAATGTATACAAGGGTGTACAAAAGTGTACAAGGGTGCACAAGTTTGTACAAGGGTGTACAAGTGTGTACAAGCTTGTACAAGTGTGTACAAGCTTGTACAAGTGTGTACAAGCTTGTACAAGTGTGTACAAGGGTGTACAGGTTTGTACAAGTGTTTACAAGGGTGTACAAGTATGTACAAGGGTGTACAATCGTGTACAAGCTTGTACAAGTGTGTACAAGGGTGTACAGGTTTGTACAAGGTTGTACAAGTGTGTACAAGGGTGTACAAATGTATACAAGGATGTAAAAGTTTGTACAAGTGTGTACAAGTTTGTACAAGGTTGTACAAGTAAGTACAAGTTTGTACAAGAATGTACAAGTGTGTACAAGGTTTTACAATTGTGTAAAAGGTTGTACAAGTGTGTACAAGGTTGTACAAGTGTGTACAAGCTTGTACAAGTGTGTACAAGGTTGTACAAGTGTGTACAAGGTTGTACAAGTGTGTACAAGGTTGCACAAGTGTGTACAAGAGTGTACAATCGTGTACAAGCTTGTACAAGTGTGTACAAGGGTGTACAGGTTTGTACAAGGTTGTACAAGTGTGTACAAGGTTGTACAAGTGTGTACAAGGGTGTACAAGTTTGTACAAGTGTGTACAAGTTTGTACAAGTGTGTACAAGTTTGTACAAGTTTGTACAAATGTATACAAGGGTGTACAAAAGTGTACAAGGGTGCACAAGTTTGTACAAGGGTGTACAAGTGTGTACAAGCTTGTACAAGTGTGTACAAGCTTGTACAAGTGTGTACAAGGGTGTATAGGTTTGTACAATTTTGTACAAGTGTTTACAAGGGTGTACAAGTATGTACAAGAATGTACAAGTTTGTACAAGTGTGTACAAGTTTGTAAAAGGTTGTACATGTGTGTACAAGGGTGTACAAGTGTGTACAAGGGTGCACAAGTGTGTACAAGGGTGTACAATCGTGTACAAGCTTGTACAAGTGTGTACAAGGGTGTACAGGTTTGTACAAGGTTGTACAAGTGTGTACAAGGGTGTACAAATGTATACAAGGATGTAAAAGTTTGTACAAGTGTGTACAAGTTTGTACAAGGTTGTACAAGTAAGTACAAGTTTGTACAAGAATGTACAAGTGTGTACAAGGTTTTACAATTGTGTAAAAGGTTGTACAAGTGTGTACAAGGTTGTACAAGTGTGTACAAGCTTGTACAAGTGTGTACAAGGTTGTACAAGTGTGTACAAGGTTGTACAAGTGTGTACAAGCTTGTACAAGTGTGTACAAGGTTGTACAAGTGTGTACAAGGTTGTTCAAGTGTGTACATGTTTGTACAAGTGTGTTTAAGTTTGTACAAGGTTGTACAAATGTGTACAAGGGTGTACAAAAGTGTTCAAGGGTGCACAAGTTTGTACAAGGGTGTACAGGTTTGTACAAGGTTGTACAAGTGTGTACAAGGGTGTACAAGTATGTACAAGAATGTAAAATTTTGTACAAGTGTGTACAAGGGTGTACAAGTGTGTACAAGGTTGTACAAGTGTGTACAAGGTTTTACAATTGTGTACAAGGTTGTACAAGTGTGTACAAGGTTGTACAAGTGTGTACGAGGTTGTACAAGTGTGTACGAGGTTGTACAAGTGTGTACAAGGTTGTACAAGTGTGTACAAGGTTGTACAAGTGTACACAAGTTTGTACAAGTGTGTACAAGTTTGTACAAGTGTGTACAAGTTTGTACAAGGTTGTACAAATGTGTACAAGGGTGTACAAAAGTGTACAAGGGTGCACAAGTTTGTACAAGGGTGTACAAGTGTGTACAAGCTTGTACAAGTGTGTACAAGCTTGTACAAGTGTGTACAAGCTTGTACAAGTGTGTACAAGGGTGTACAGGTTTGTACAAGGTTGTACAAGTGTGTACAAGGGTGTACAAGTATGTACAAGAATGTACAATTTTGTACAAGTGTGTACAAGTTTGTAAAAGGTTGTACAAGTGTGTACAAGGGTGTACAAGTGTGTACAAGGTTGTACAAGTGTGTACAAGCTTGAACAAGTGTGTACAAGGTTGTACAAGTGTGTACAAGGTTGTACAAGTGTGTACAAGGTTGCACAAGTGTGTACAAGAGTGTACAATCGTGTACAAGCTTGTACAAGTGTGGACAAGGGTGTACAGGTTTTTACAAGGTTGTACAAGTGTGTACAAGGTTGTACAAGTGTGTACAAGGTTGTACAAGTGTGTACAAGAGTGTACAAGTTTGTACAAGTGTGTACAAGTTTGTACAAGTGTGTACAAGTTTGTACAAGTTTGTACAAATGTATACAAGGGTGTACAAAAGTGTACAAGGGTGCACAAGTTTGTACAAGGGTGTACAAGTGTGTACAAGCTTGTACAAGTGTGTACAAGCTTGTACAAGTGTGTACAAGCTTGTACAAGTGTGTACAAGGGTGTACAGGTTTGTACAAGTGTTTACAAGGGTGTACAAGTATGTACAAGGGTGTACAATCGTGTACAAGCTTGTACAAGTGTGTACAAGGGTGTACAGGTTTGTACAAGGTTGTACAAGTGTGTACAAGGGTGTACAAATGTATACAAGGATGTAAAAGTTTGTACAAGTGTGTACAAGTTTGTACAAGGTTGTACAAGTAAGTACAAGTTTGTACAAGAATGTACAAGTGTGTACAAGGTTTTACAATTGTGTAAAAGGTTGTACAAGTGTGTACAAGGTTGTACAAGTGTGTACAAGCTTGTACAAGTGTGTACAAGGTTGTACAAGTGTGTACAAGGTTGTACAAGTGTGTACAAGCTTGTACAAGTGTGTACAAGGTTGTACAAGTGTGTACAAGGTTGTTCAAGTGTGTACATGTTTGTACAAGTGTGTGGGTCCACAAGTTTGTACAAGGGTGTACAAGCTTGTACAAGTGTGTACAAGCTTGTACAAGTGTGTACAAGCTTGTACAAGTGTGTACAAGGGTGTACAGGTTTGTACAAGGTTGTACAAGTGTGTACAAGGGTGTACAAGTATGTACAAGAATGTAAAATTTTGTACAAGTGTGTACAAGGGTGTACAAGTGTGTACAAGGTTGTACAAGTGTGTACAAGGTTTTACAATTGTGTACAAGGTTGTACAAGTGTGTACAAGGTTGTACAAGTGTGTACGAGGTTGTACAAGTGTGTACGAGGTTGTACAAGTGTGTACGAGGTTGTACAAGTGTGTACAAGGTTGTACAAGTGTGTACAAGGTTGTACAAGTGTACACAAGTTTGTACAAGTGTGTACAAGTTTGTACAAGTGTGTACAAGTTTGTACAAGGTTGTACAAATGTGTACAAGGGTGTACAAAAGTGTACAAGGGTGCACAAGTTTGTACAAGGGTGTACAAGTGTGTACAAGCTTGTACAAGTGTGTACAAGCTTGTACAAGTGTGTACAAGCTTGTACAAGTGTGTACAAGGGTGTACAGGTTTGTACAAGGTTGTACAAGTGTGTACAAGGGTGTACAAGTATGTACAAGAATGTACAATTTTGTACAAGTGTGTACAAGTTTGTAAAAGGTTGTACAAGTGTGTACAAGGATGTACAAGTGTGTACAAGGTTGTACAAGTGTGTACAAGCTTGAACAAGTGTGTACAAGGTTGTACAAGTGTGTACAAGGTTGTACAAGTGTGTACAAGGTTGCACAAGTGTGTACAAGAGTGTACAATCGTGTACAAGCTTGTACAAGTGTGGACAAGGGTGTACAGGTTTGTACAAGGTTGTACAAGTGTGTACAAGGTTGTACAAGTGTGTACAAGGGTGTACAAGTTTGTACAAGTGTGTACAAGTTTGTACAAGTGTGTACAAGTTTGTACAAGTTTGTACAAATGTATACAAGGGTGTACAAAAGTGTACAAGGGTGCACAAGTTTGTACAAGGGTGTACAAGTGTGTACAAGCTTGTACAAGTGTGTACAAGCTTGTACAAGTGTGTACAAGGGTGTACAGGTTTGTACAAGTGTTTACAAGGGTGTACAAGTATGTACAAGAATGTACAAGTTTGTACAAGTGTGTACAAGTTTGTAAAAGGTTGTACATGTGTGTACAAGGGTGTACAAGTGTGTACAAGGGTGCACAAATGTGTACAAGGGTGTACAATCGTGTACAAGCTTGTACAAGTGTGTACAAGGGTGTACAGGTTTGTACAAGGTTGTACAAGTGTGTACAAGGGTGTACAAATGTATACAAGGATGTTAAAATTTGTACAAGTGTGTACAAGTTTGTACAAGGTTGTACAAGTAAGTACAAGTTTGTACAAGAATGTACAAGTGTGTACAAGGTTTTACAATTGTGTAAAAGGTTGTACAAGTGTGTACAAGGTTGTACAAGTGTTTACAAGCTTGTACAAGTGTGTACAAGGTTGTACAAGTGTGTACAAGGTTGTACAAGTGTGTACAAGCTTGTACAAGTGTGTACAAGGTTGTACAAGTGTGTACAAGGTTGTTCAAGTGTGTACATGTTTGTACAAGTGTGTTTAAGTTTGTACAAGGTTGTACAAATGTGTACAAGGGTGTACAAAAGTGTTCAAGGGTGCACAAGTTTGTACAAGGGTGTACAAGTGTGTACAAGCTTGTACAAGTGTGTACAAGCTTGTACAAGTGTGTACAAGCTTGTACAAGTGTGTACAAGGGTGTACAGGTTTGTACAAGGTTGTACAAGTGTGTACAAGGGTGTACAAGTATGTACAAGAATGTAAAATTTTGTACAAGTGTGTACAAAGGTGTACAAGTGTGTACAAGGGTGTACAAGTGTGTACAAGGTTGTACAAGTGTGTACAAGGTTTTACAATTGTGTACAAGGTTGTACAAGTGTGTACAAGGTTGTACAAGTTTGTACGAGGTTGTACAAGTGTGTACAAGGTTGTACAAGTGTACACAAGGTTGTACAAGTGTACACAAGTTTGTACAAGTGTGTACAAGTTTGTACAAGTGTGTACAAGTTTGTACAAGGTTGTACAAATGTGTACAAGGGTGTACAAAAGTGTACAAGGGTGCACAAGTTTGTACAAGGGTGTACAAGTGTGTACAAGCTTGTACAAGTGTGTACAAGCTTGTACAAGTGTGTACAAGGGTGTACAAGGGTGTACAAGTATGTACAAGAATGTACAATTTTGTACAAGTGTGTACAAGTTTGTAAAAGGTTGTACAAGTGTGTACAAGGGTGTACAAGTGTGTACAAGGTTGTACAAGTGTGTACAAGCTTGAACAAGTGTGTACAAGGTTGTACAAGTGTGTACAAGGTTGTCTAAGTGTGTACAAGGTTGCACAAGTGTGTACAAGATTGTACAATCGTGTACAAGCTTGTACAAGTGTGTACAAGGGTGTACAGGTTTGTACAAGGTTGTACAAGTGTGTACAAGGTTGTACAAGTGTGTACAAGGGTGTACAAGTTTGTACAAGTGTGTACAAGTTTGTACAAGTGTGTACAAGTTTGTACAAGTTTGTACAAATGTATACAAGGGTGTACAAAAGTGTACAAGGGTGCACAAGTTTGTACAAGGGTGTACAAGTGTGTACAAGGTTGTACAAGTGTGTACAAGGGTGTACAAATGTATACAAGGATGTAAAAGTTTGTACAAGTGTGTACAAGTTTGTAAAAGGTTGTACAAGTGTGTACAAGGGTGTACAAGTGTGTACAATGGTGCACAAGTGTGTACAAGGGTGTACAATCGTGTACAAGCTTGTACAAGTGTGTACAAGGGTGTACAGGTTTGTACAAGGTTGTACAAGTGTGTACAAGGGTGTACAAATGTGTACAAGGCTGTAAAAGTTTGTACAAGTGTGTACAAGTTTGTACAAGGTTGTACAAGTAAGTACAAGTTTGTACAAGAATGTACAAGTGTGTACAAGGTTTTACAATTGTGTAAAAGGTTGTACAAGTGTGTACAAGGTTGTACAAGTGTGTACAAGGTTGTACAAGTGTGTACAAGCTTGTACAAGTGTGTACAAGGTTGTACAAGTGTGTACAAGGTTGTACAAGTGTGTACAAGGTTGTACAAGTGTGTACAAGGTTGTACAAGTGTGTACAAGGATGTACAAGTGTGTACAAGTTTGTACAAGTGTGTACAAGTTTGTACAAGGTTGTACAAATGTGTACAAGGGTGTACAAAAGTGTACAAGGGTGCACAAGTTTGTACAAGGGTGTACAAGTGTGTACAAGCTTGTACAAGTGTGTACAAGCTTGTACAAGGGTTTACAGGTTTGTACAAGGTTGAACAAGTGTGTACAAGGGTGTACAAAAGTGTACAAGGGTGCACAAGTTTGTACAAGGGTGTACAAGTGTGTACAAGCTTGTACAAGTGTGTACAAGCTTGTACAAGGGTTTACAGGTTTGTACAAGGTTGTACAAGTGTGTACAAGGTTGTACAAGTATGTACAAGAATGTACAAGTTTGTACAAGTGTGTACAAGTTTGTAAAAGGTTGTACAAGTTTGTAAAAGGTTGTACAAGTGTGTACAAGGGTGTACAAATGTGTACAAGGATGTAAAAGTGTGTACAAGTGTGTACAAGTTTGTACAAGGTTGTACAAGTGTGTACAAGTTTGTACAAGGTTGTACAAATTTGTACAAGTGTGTACAAGGTTGTACAAGTGTGTACAAGGGTGTACAAGTTTGTACAAGTGTGTACAAGTTTGTACAAGGTTGTACACGTGTGTACAAGGTTTTACAATTGTGTACAAGGTTGTACAAGTGTGTACAAGGTTGTACAAGTGTGTACAAGGTTGTACAAGTGTGTACAAGGTTGTACAAGTGTGTACAAGGTTGTACAAGTGTACACAAGTTTGTACAAGTGTGTACAAGTTTGTACAAGTGTGTACAAGTTTGTACAAGTGTGTACAAGTTTGTACAAGTTTGTACAAATGTGTACAAGGGTGTACAAAAGTGTACAAGGGTGCACAAGTTTGTACAAGGGTGTACAAGTGTGTACAAGGGTGTACAAGTATGTACAAGAATGTACAATTTTGTACAAGTGTGTACAAGTTTGTAAAAGGTTGTACAAGTGTGTACAAGGGTGCACAAGTGTGTACAAGGGTGTACAATCGTGTACAAGCTTGTACAAGTGTGTACAAGGGTGTACAGGTTTGTACAAGGTTGTACAAGTGTGTACAAGGGTGTACAAATGTATACAAGGATGTAAAAAATTGTACAAGTGTGTACAAGTTTGTACAAGGTTGTACAAGTAAGTACAAGTTTGTACAAGAATGTACAAGTGTGTACAAGGTTTTACAATTGTGTAAAAGGTTGTACAAGTGTGTACAAGGTTGTACAAGTGTGTACAAGCTTGTACAAGTGTGTACAAGGTTGTACAAGTGTGTACAAGGTTGTACAAGTGTGTACAAGCTTGTACAAGTGTGTACAAGGTTGTACAAGTGTGTACAAGGTTGTTCAAGTGTGTACATGTTTGTACAAGTGTGTTTAAGTTTGTACAAGGTTGTACAAATGTGTACAAGGGTGTACAAAAGTGTTCAAGGGTGCACAAGTTTGTACAAGGGTGTACAAGTGTGTACAAGCTTGTACAAGTGTGTACAAGCTTGTACAAGTGTGTACAAGGGTGTACAGGTTTGTACAAGGTTGTACAAGTGTGTACAAGGGTGTACAAGTATGTACAAGAATGTAAAATTTTGTACAAGTGTGTACAAGGGTGTACAAGTGTGTACAAGGTTGTACAAGTGTGTACAAGGTTTTACAATTGTGTACAAGGTTGTACAAGTGTGTACAAGGTTGTACAAGTGTGTACGAGGTTGTACAAGTGTGTACGAGGTTGTACAAGTGTGTACAAGGTTGTACAAGTGTGTACAAGGTTGTACAAGTGTACACAAGTTTGTACAAGTGTGTACAAGTTTGTACAAGTGTGTACAAGTTTGTACAAGGTTGTACAAATGTGTACAAGGGTGTACAAAAGTGTACAAGGGTGCACAAGTTTGTACAAGGGTGTACAAGTGTGTACAAGCTTGTACAAGTGTGTACAAGCTTGTACAAGTGTGTACAAGCTTGTACAAGTGTGTACAAGGGTGTACAGGTTTGTACAAGGTTGTACAAGTGTGTACAAGGGTGTACAAGTATGTACAAGAATGTACAATTTTGTACAAGTGTGTACAAGTTTGTAAAAGGTTGTACAAGTGTGTACAAGGGTGTACAAGTGTGTACAAGGTTGTACAAGTGTGTACAAGCTTGAACAAGTGTGTACAAGGTTGTACAAGTGTGTACAAGGTTGTACAAGTGTGTACAAGGTTGCACAAGTGTGTACAAGAGTGTACAATCGTGTACAAGCTTGTACAAGTGTGTACAAGGGTGTACAGGTTTGTACAAGGTTGTACAAGTGTGTACAAGGTTGTACAAGTGTGTACAAGGGTGTACAAGTTTGTACAAGTGTGTACAAGTTTGTACAAGTGTGTACAAGTTTGTACAAGTTTGTACAAATGTATACAAGGGTGTACAAAAGTGTACAAGGGTGCACAAGTTTGTACAAGGGTGTACAAGTGTGTACAAGCTTGTACAAGTGTGTACAAGCTTGTACAAGTGTGTACAAGGGTGTACAGGTTTGTACAATTTTGTACAAGTGTTTACAAGGGTGTACAAGTATGTACAAGAATGTACAAGTTTGTACAAGTGTGTACAAGTTTGTAAAAGGTTGTACATGTGTGTACAAGGGTGTACAAGTGTGTACAAGGGTGCACAAATGTGTACAAGGGTGTACAATCGTGTACAAGCTTGTACAAGTGTGTACAAGGGTGTACAGGTTTGTACAAGGTTGTACAAGTGTGTACAAGGGTGTACAAATGTATACAAGGATGTTAAAATTTGTACAAGTGTGTACAAGTTTGTACAAGGTTGTACAAGTAAGTACAAGTTTGTACAAGAATGTACAAGTGTGTACAAGGTTTTACAATTGTGTAAAAGGTTGTACAAGTGTGTACAAGGTTGTACAAGTGTTTACAAGCTTTACAAGTGTGTACAAGGTTGTACAAGTGTGTACAAGGTTGTACAAGTGTGTACAAGCTTGTACAAGTGTGTACAAGGTTGTACAAGTGTGTACAAGCTTGTACAAGTGTGTACAAGCTTGTACAAGTGTGTACAAGGGTGTACAGGTTTGTACAAGGTTGTACAAGTGTGTACAAGGGTGTACAAGTATGTACAAGAATGTAAAATTGTGTACAAGTGTGTACAAGGGTGTACAAGTGTGTACAAGGTTGTACAAGTGTGTACAAGGTTTTACAATTGTGTACAAGGTTGTACAAGTGTGTACAAGGTTGTACAAGTGTGTACGAGGTTGTACAAGTGTGTACAAGGTTGTACAAGTGTGTACAAGGTTGTACAAGTGTACACAAGGTTGTACAAGTGTACACAAGTTTGTACAAGTGTGTACAAGTTTGTACAAGTGTGTACAAGTTTGTACAAGGTTGTACAAATGTGTACAAGGGTGTACAAAAGTGTACAAGGGTGCACAAGTTTGTGCAAGGGTGTACAAGTGTGTACAAGCTTGTACAAGTGTGTACAAGCTTGTACAAGTGTGTACAAGGGTGTACAAGGGTGTACAAGTATGTACAAGAATGTACAATTTTGTACAAGTGTGTACAAGTTTGTAAAAGGTTGTACAAGTGTGTACAAGGGTGTACAAGTGTGTACAAGGTTGTACAAGTGTGTACAAGCTTGAACAAGTGTGTACAAGGTTGTACAAGTGTGTACAAGGTTGTACAAGTGTGTACAAGGTTGCACAAGTGTGTACAAGATTGTACAATCGTGTACAAGCTTGTACAAGTGTGTACAAGGGTGTACAGGTTTGTACAAGGTTGTACAAGTGTGTACAAGGTTGTACAAGTGTGTACAAGGGTGTACAAGTTTGTACAAGTGTGTACAAGTTTGTACAAGTGTGTACAAGTTTGTACAAGTTTGTACAAATGTATACAAGGGTGTACAAAAGTGTACAAGGGTGCACAAGTTTGTACAAGGGTGTACAAGTGTGTACAAGGTTGTACAAGTGTGTACAAGGGTGTACAAATGTATACAAGGATGTAAAAGTTTGTACAAGTGTGTACAAGTTTGTAAAAGGTTGTACAAGTGTGTACAAGGGTGTACAAGTGTGTACAATGGTGCACAAGTGTGTACAAGGGTGTACAATCGTGTACAAGCTTGTACAAGTGTGTACAAGGGTGTACAGGTTTGTACAAGGTTGTACAAGTGTGTACAAGGGTGTACAAATGTGTACAAGGCTGTAAAAGTTTGTACAAGTGTGTACAAGTTTGTACAAGGTTGTACAAGTAAGTACAAGTTTGTACAAGAATGTACAAGTGTGTACAAGGTTTTACAATTGTGTAAAAGGTTGTACAAGTGTGTACAAGGTTGTACAAGTGTGTACAAGGTTGTACAAGTGTGTACAAGGTTGTACAAGTGTGTACAAGCTTGTACAAGTGTGTACAAGGTTGTACAAGTGTGTACAAGGTTGTACAAGTGTGTACAAGGTTGTACAAGTGTGTACAAGGTTGTACAAGTGTGTACAAGGTTGTACAAGTGTGTACAAGGATGTACAAGTGTGTACAAAATTGTACAAGTGTGTACAAGTTTGTACAAGGTTGTACAAATGTGTACAAGGGTGTACAAAAGTGTACAAGGGTGCACAAGTTTGTACAAGGGTGTACAAGTGTGTACAAGCTTGTACAAGTGTGTACAAGCTTGTACAAGGGTTTACAGGTTTGTACAAGGTTGAACAAGTGTGTACAAGGGTGTACAAAAGTGTACAAGGGTGCACAAGTTTGTACAAGGGTGTACAAGTGTGTACAAGCTTGTACAAGTGTGTACAAGCTTGTACAAGGGTTTACAGGTTTGTACAAGGTTGTACAAGTGTGTACAAGGTTGTACAAGTATGTACAAGAATGTACAAGTTTGTACAAGTGTGTACAAGTTTGTAAAAGGTTGTACAAGTTTGTAAAAGGTTGTACAAGTGTGTACAAGGGTGTACAAATGTGTACAAGGATGTAAAAGTGTGTACAAGTGTGTACAAGTTTGTACAAGGTTGTACAAGTGTGTACAAGTTTGTACAAGGTTGTACAAATTTGTACAAGTGTGTACAAGGTTGTACAAGTGTGTACAAGGGTGTACAAGTTTGTACAAGTGTGTACAAGTTTGTACAAGGTTGTACACGTGTGTACAAGGTTTTACAATTGTGTACAAGGTTGTAAAAGTGTGTACAAGGTTGTACAAGTGTGTACAAGGTTGTACAAGTGTGTACAAGGTTGTACAAGTGTGTACAAGGTTGTACAAGTGTGTACAAGGTTGTACAAGTGTACACAAGTTTGTACAAGTGTGTACAAGTTTGTACAAGTGTGTACAAGTTTGTACAAGTGTGTACAAGTTTGTACAAGTTTGTACAAATGTGTACAAGGGTGTACAAAAGTGTACAAGGGTGCACAAGTTTGTACAAGGGTGTACAAGTGTGTACAAGGGTGTACAAGTGTGTACAAGGTTGTACAAGTGTGTACAAGCTTGAACAAGTGTGTACAAGGTTGTACAAGTGTGTACAAGCTTGTACAAGTGTGTACAAGGTTGCACAAGTGTGTACAAGAGTGTACAATCGTGTACAAGTTGTACAAGTGTGTACAAGGGTGTACAGGTTTGTACAAGGTTGTACAAGTGTGTACAAGGTTGTACAAGTGTGTACAAGAATGTACAAGTTTGTACAAGTGTGTACAAGTTTGTAAAAGGTTGTACATGTGTGTACAAGGGTGTACAAGTGTGTACAAGGGTGCACAAATGTGTACAAGGGTGTACAATCGTGTACAAGCTTGTACAAGTGTGTACAAGGGTGTACAGGTTTGTACAAGGTTGTACAAGTGTGTACAAGGGTGTACAAATGTATACAAGGATGTTAAAATTTGTACAAGTGTGTACAAGTTTGTACAAGGTTGTACAAGTAAGTACAAGTTTGTACAAGAATGTACAAGTGTGTACAAGGTTTTACAATTGTGTAAAAGGTTGTACAAGTGTGTACAAGGTTGTACAAGTGTTTACAAGCTTTACAAGTGTGTACAAGGTTGTACAAGTGTGTACAAGGTTGTACAAGTGTGTACAAGCTTGTACAAGTGTGTACAAGGTTGTACAAGTGTGTACAAGCTTGTACAAGTGTGTACAAGGGTGTACAGGTTTGTACAAGGTTGTAAAAGTGTGTACAAGGGTGTACAAGTATGTACAAGAATGTAAAATTGTGTACAAGTGTGTACAAGGGTGTACAAGTGTGTACAAGGTTGTACAAGTGTGTACAAGGTTTTACAATTGTGTACAAGGTTGTACAAGTGTGTACAAGGTTGTACAAGTGTGTACGAGGTTGTACAAGTGTGTACAAGGTTGTACAAGTGTGTACAAGGTTGTACAAGTGTACACAAGGTTGTACAAGTGTACACAAGTTTGTACAAGTGTGTACAAGTTTGTACAAGTGTGTACAAGTTTGTACAAGGTTGTACAAATGTGTACAAGGGTGTACAAAAGTGTACAAGGGTGCACAAGTTTGTGCAAGGGTGTACAAGTGTGTACAAGCTTGTACAAGTGTGTACAAGCTTGTACAAGTGTGTACAAGGGTGTACAAGGGTGTACAAGTATGTACAAGAATGTACAATTTTGTACAAGTGTGTACAAGTTTGTAAAAGGTTGTACAAGTGTGTACAAGGTTGTACAAGTGTGTACAAGGGTGTACAAGTGTGTACAAGGTTGTACAAGTGTGTACAAGCTTGAACAAGTGTGTACAAGGTTGTACAAGTGTGTACAAGGTTGTACAAGTGTGTACAAGGTTGCACAAGTGTGTACAAGATTGTACAATCGTGTACAAGCTTGTACAAGTGTGTACAAGGGTGTACAGGTTTGTACAAGGTTGTACAAGTGTGTACAAGGTTGTACAAGTGTGTACAAGGGTGTACAAGTTTGTACAAGTGTGTACAAGTTTGTACAAGTGTGTACAAGTTTGTACAAGTTTGTACAAATGTATACAAGGGTGTACAAAAGTGTACAAGGGTGCACAAGTTTGTACAAGGGTGTACAAGTGTGTACAAGGTTGTACAAGTGTGTACAAGGGTGTACAAATGTATACAAGGATGTAAAAGTTTGTACAAGTGTGTACAAGTTTGTAAAAGGTTGTACAAGTGTGTACAAGGGTGTACAAGTGTGTACAATGGTGCACAAGTGTGTACAAGGGTGTACAATCGTGTACAAGCTTGTACAAGTGTGTACAAGGGTGTACAGGTTTGTACAAGGTTGTACAAGTGTGTACAAGGGTGTACAAATGTGTACAAGGCTGTAAAAGTTTGTACAAGTGTGTACAAGTTTGTACAAGGTTGTACAAGTAAGTACAAGTTTGTACAAGAATGTACAAGTGTGTACAAGGTTTTACAATTGTGTAAAAGGTTGTACAATTGTGTACAAGGTTGTACAAGTGTGTACAAGGTTGTACAAGTGTGTACAAGGTTGTACAAGTGTGTACAAGCTTGTACAAGTGTGTACAAGGTTGTACAAGTGTGTACAAGGTTGTACAAGTGTGTACAAGGTTGTACAAGTGTGTACAAGGTTGTACAAGTGTGTACAAGGTTGTACAAGTGTGTACAAGGATGTACAAGTGTGTACAAAATTGTACAAGTGTGTACAAGTTTGTACAAGGTTGTACAAATGTGTACAAGGGTGTACAAAAGTGTACAAGGGTGCACAAGTTTGTACAAGGGTGTACAAGTGTGTACAAGCTTGTACAAGTGTGTACAAGCTTGTACAAGGGTTTACAGGTTTGTACAAGGTTGAACAAGTGTGTACAAGGGTGTACAAAAGTGTACAAGGGTGCACAAGTTTGTACAAGGGTGTACAAGTGTGTACAAGCTTGTACAAGTGTGTACAAGCTTGTACAAGGGTTTACAGGTTTGTACAAGGTTGTACAAGTGTGTACAAGGTTGTACAAGTATGTACAAGAATGTACAAGTTTGTACAAGTGTGTACAAGTTTGTAAAAGGTTGTACAAGTTTGTAAAAGGTTGTACAAGTGTGTACAAGGGTGTACAAATGTGTACAAGGATGTAAAAGTGTGTACAAGTGTGTACAAGTTTGTACAAGGTTGTACAAGTGTGTACAAGTTTGTACAAGGTTGTACAAATTTGTACAAGTGTGTACAAGGTTGTACAAGTGTGTACAAGGGTGTACAAGTTTGTACAAGTGTGTACAAGTTTGTACAAGGTTGTACACGTGTGTACAAGGTTTTACAATTGTGTACAAGGTTGTAAAAGTGTGTACAAGGTTGTACAAGTGTGTACAAGGTTGTACAAGTGTGTACAAGGTTGTACAAGTGTGTACAAGGTTGTACAAGTGTACACAAGTTTGTACAAGTGTGTACAAGTTTGTACAAGTGTGTACAAGTTTGTACAAGTGTGTACAAGTTTGTACAAGTTTGTACAAATGTGTACAAGGGTGTACAAAAGTGTACAAGGGTGCACAAGTTTGTACAAGGGTGTACAAGTGTGTACAAGGGTGTACAAGTGTGTACAAGGTTGTACAAGTGTGTACAAGCTTGAACAAGTGTGTACAAGGTTGTACAAGTGTGTACAAGCTTGTACAAGTGTGTACAAGGTTGCACAAGTGTGTACAAGAGTGTACAATCGTGTACAAGTTGTACAAGTGTGTACAAGGGTGTACAGGTTTGTACAAGGTTGTACAAGTGTGTACAAGGTTGTACAAGTGTGTACAAGGTTGTACAAGTGTGTACAAGGGTGTACAAGTTTGTACAAGTGTGTACAAGTTTGTACAAGTGTGTACAAGTTTGTACAAGTTTGTACAAATGTATACAAGGGTGTACAAAAGTGTACAAGGGTGCACAAGTTTGTACAAGGGTGTACAAGTGTGTACAAGCTTGTACAAGTGTGTACAAGCTTGTACAAGTGTGTACAAGGGTGTACAGGTTTGTACAAGGTTGTACAAGTGTTTACAAGGGTGTACAAGTATGTACAAGAATGTACAAGTTTGTACAAGTGTGTACAAGTTTGTAAAAGGTTGTACAAGTGTGTACAAGGGTGTACAAGTGTGTACAAGGGTGCACAAGTGTGTACAAGGGTGTACAATCGTGTACAAGCTTGTACAAGTGTGTACAAGGGTGTACAGGTTTGTACAAGGTTGTACAAGTGTGTACAAGGTTGTACAAGTGTGTACAAGGTTGTACAAGTGTGTACAAGGTTGTACAAGTGTGTACAAGCTTGTACAAGTGTGTACAAGGTTGTACAAGTGTGTACAAGGTTGTACAAGTGTGTACAAGCTTGTATAAGTGTGTACAAGGTTTGTACAAGTGTGTACAAGGTTGTTCAAGTGTGTACATGTTTGTACAAGTGTGTTTAAGTTTGTACAAGGTTGTACAAATGTGTACAAGGGTGTACAAAAGTGTTCAAGGGTGCACAAGTTTGTACAAGGGTGTACAAGTGTGTACAAGCTTGTACAAGTGTGTACAAGGGTGTACAGGTTTGTACAAGGTTGTACAAGTGTGTACAAGGGTGTACAAGTATGTACAAGAATGTAAAATTTTGTACAAGTGTGTACAAGGGTGTACAAGTGTGTACAAGGTTGTAAAAGTGTGTACAAGGTTTTACAATTGTGTACAAGGTTGTACAAGTGTGTACAAGGTTGTACAAGTGTGTACGAGGTTGTACAAGTGTGTACAAGGTTGTACAAGTGTGTACAAGATTGTACAAGTGTGTACAAGGTTGTACAAGTGTACACAAGTTTGTACAAGTGTGTACAAGTTTGTACAAGTGTGTACAAGTTTGTACAAGGTTGTACAAATGTGTACAAGGGTGTATAAAAGTGTACAAGGGTGCACAAGTTTGTACAAGGGTGTACAAGTGTGTACAAGCTTGTACAAGTGTGTACAAGCTTGTACAAGTGTGTACAAGGGTGTACAGGTTTGTACAAGGTTGTACAAGTGTGTACAAGGGTGTACAAGTATGTACAAGAATGTACAATTTTGTACAAGTGTGTACAAGTTTGTAAAAGGTTGTACAAGTGTGTACAAGGGTGTACAAGTGTGTACAAGGTTGTACAAGTGTGTACAAGCTTGAACAAGTGTGTACAAGGTTGTACAAGTGTGTACAAGGTTGTACAAGTGTGTACAAGGTTGCACAAGTGTGTACAAGAGTGTACAATCGTGTACAAGCTTGTACAAGTGTGTACAAGGGTGTACAGGTTCTTACAAGGTTGTACAAGTATGTACAAGGTTGTACAAGTGTGTACAAGGGTGTACAAGTTTGTACAAGTGTGTACAAGTTTGTACAAGTGTGTACAAGTTTGTACAAGTTTGTACAAATGTATACAAGGTTGTACAAAAGTGTACAAGGGTGCACAAGTTTGTACAAGGGTGTACAAGTGTGTACAAGCTTGTACAAGTGTGTACAAGCTTGTACAAGTGTGTACAAGGGTGTACAGGTTTGTACAATTTTGTACAAGTGTTTACAAGGGTGTACAAGTATGTACAGAAATGTACAAGTTTGTACAAGTGTGTACAAGTTTGTAAAAGTTTGTACATGTGTGTACAAGGGTGTACAAGTGTGTACAAGGGTGCACAAGTGTGTACAAGGGTGTACAATCGTGTACAAGCTTGTACAAGTGTGTACAAGGGTGTACAGGTTTGTACAAGGTTGTACAAGTGTGTACAAGGGTGTACAAATGTATACAAGGATGTAAAAGTTTGTACAAGTGTGTACAAGTTTGTACAAGGTTGTACAAGTAAGTACAAGTTTGTACAAGAATGTACAAGTGTGTACAAGGTTTTACAATTGTGTAAAAGGTTGTACAAGTGTGTACAAGGTTGTACAAGTGTGTACAAGCTTGTACAAGTGTGTACAAGGTTGTACAAGTGTGTACAAGGTTGTACAAGTGTGTACAAGCTTGTACAAGTGTGTACAAGGTTGTACAAGTTTGTACAAAGTTGTTCAAGTGTGTACATGTTTGTACAAGTGTGTTTAAGTTTGTACAAGGTTGTACAAATGTGTACAAGGGTGTACAAAAGTGTTCAAGGGTGCACAAGTTTGTACAAGGGTGTACAAGTGTGTACAAGCTTGTACAAGTGTGTACAAGGGTGTACAGGTTTGTACAAGGTTGTACAAGTTTGTACAAACTTGTGCACCCTTGTACACTTTTGTACACCCTTGTACACATTTGTACAACCTTGTACAAACTTGTACACACTTGTACAAACTTGTACACACTTGTACAACCTTGAACACACTTGTACAACCTTGTACACACTTGTACAACCTTGTACAACCTTGTACAAACTTGTACACACTTGTACAAACTTTTACATCCTTGTACACATTTGTACACCCTTGTACACACTTGTACAAACTTGTACATTCTTGTACATACTTGTACACCCTTGTACACACTTGTACAACCTTGTACAAACCTGTAAACCCTTGTACAAACTTAAAACAAGCATGTACACGATTGTACAAGCTTGTACACGATTGTACACCCTTGTACACACTTGTGCACCCTTGTACACACTTGTACAACCTTGTACACACTTGTACAACCTTGTACACACTTGTACAACCTTGTACACACTTGTACAACCTTGTACACACTTGTACAACCTTGTACAACCTTGTACAAACTTGTACACACTTGTACAAACTTTTACATCCTTGTACACATTTGTACATCCTTGTACACACTTGTACAAACTTGTACATTCTTGTACATACTTGTACACCCTTGTACACACTTGTACAAACTTGTACAATCTTGTACATACTTGTACACCCTTGTACACACTTGTACAACCTTGTAAAAACCTGTAAACCCTTGTACAAGCTTGTACACACTTGTACAAGCTTGTACACACTTGTACACCCTTGTACAAACTTGTGCACCCTTGTACACTTTTGTACACCCTTGTACACATTTGTACAACCTTGTACAAACTTGTACACACTTGAACAAACTTGTACACACTTGTACAACCTTGTACACACATGTACAACTTTGTACACACTTGTACAACTTTGTACACGCTTGTACAACCTTGTACACACTTGTACAACCTTTTACACAATTGTAAAACCTTGTACACACTTGTACATTCTTGTACAAACTTGTACTTACTTGAACAACCTTGTACAAACTTGTACACACTTGTACAAACTTTTACATCCTTGTACACATTTGTACACCCTTGTACACACTTGTACAACCTTGTACAAACCTGTACACCCTTGTACACACTTGTACAAGCTTGTACACGATTGTACACCCTTGTACACACTTGTACACCCTTGTACACACTTGTACAACCTTGTACAAACCTGTACACCCTTGTACACACTTGTACAAGCTTGTACACACTTGTACAAGCTTGTACACACTTGTACAAGCTTGTACACACTTGTACACCCTTGTACAAACTTGTGCACCCTTGTACACATTTGTACACCCTTGTACACATTTGTACAACCTTGTACAAACTTGTACACACTTGTACAAACTTGTAAACACTTGTACAAACTTGTACACACTTGTACAAACTTGTGTACACTTGTACAACCTTGTACACACTTGTACAACCTTGTACACACTTGTACAACCTTGTACACACTTGTACAACCTTGTACACACTTGTACAACCTCGTACCCACTTGTACAACCTTGTACACACCTGTACAACCTTGTACACAATTGTAAAACCTTGTACACAATTGTACAACCTTGTACACACTTGTACACCCTTGTACACACTTGTACAAAATTTTACATTCTTGTACATACTTGTACATCCTTGTACACACTTGTACAACCTTGTACAAACCTGTACACCCTTGTACACACTTGTACAAGCTTGTACACACTTGTACAAGCTTGTACACACTTGTACAAGCTTGTACACACTTGTACACCCTTGTACAAACTTGTGCACCCTTGAACACTTTTGTACACCCTTGTACACATTTGTACAACCTTGTACAAACTTAAACACACTTGTACAAACATGTACACACTTGAACAACCTTGTACACACTTGTACAACCTTGTACACACTTGTACAAGCTTGTACACACTTGTACAACCTTGTACACACTTGTACAACCTTGTACACACTTGTACAAGCTTGTACAACCTTGTACACACTTGTACAAGCTTGTACACACTTGTACAACCTTGTACACACTTGTACAACCTTTTACACAATTGTAAAACCTTGTACACACTTGTACATTCTTGTACAAACTTGTACTTACTTGTACAACCTTGTACAAACTTGTACACACTTGTACAAACTTTTACATCCTTGTATACATTTGTACACCCTTGTACACACTTGTACAACCTTGTACAAACCTGTACACCCTTGTACACACTTGTACAAGCTTGTACACGATTGTACACCCTTGTACACACTTGTGCACCCTTGTACACACTTGTACACCCTTGTACACACATGTACAACCTTTTACAAACTTGTACACACTTGTACAAACTTGTACATTCTTGTACATACTTGTACACCCTTGTAAACACTTGTACAAAATTGTACAAACCTGTACACCCTTGTACACACTTGTACAAGCTTGTACACACTTGTACAAGCTTGTACACACTTGTACACCCTTGTACAAACTTGTGCACCCTTGTACACTTTTGTACACCCTTGTATACATTTGTACAAACTTGTACACACTTGTACAAGATTGTACACACTTGTACAAACTTGTACACCCTTGTACACACTTGTACAACCTTGTACACACTTGTACAACCTTGTACAAACCTGTACACCCTTGTACACACTTGTACAAGCTTGTACACGATTGTACACTCTTGTACACACTTGTGCAACCTTGTACACACTTGTACAACCTTGTACACACTTGTACAACCTTGTACACACTTGTTCAAGCTTGTACACACTTGTACAACCTTGTACACACTTGTACACCCTTGTACACACTTGTACAACCTTTTACAAACTTGTACACACTTGTACAAAATTGTACATTCTTGTACATACTTGTACACCCTTGTACACACTTGTACAACCTTGTACAAACCTGTACACCCTTGTACACACTTGTACAAGCTTGTACACACTTGTACAAGCTTGTACACACTTGTACACCCTTGTACAAACTTGTGCACCCTTGTACACTTTTGTACTCCCTTGTACACATTTGTACAACCTTGTACAAAATTGTACACACTTGTACAAACTTGTACACACTTGTACAAACTTGTGTACACTTGTACAACCTTGTACACACTTGTACAACCTTGTACACACTTGTACAACCTTGTACACACTTGTACAACCTCGTACACACTTGTACAACCTTGTACACACTTGTACAACCTTGTACACAATTGTAAAACCTTGTACACACTTTTACAACCTTGTACACACTTGTACACCCTTGTACACACTTGTACAAAATTTTACATTCTTGTACATACTTGTACACCCTTGTACACACTTGTACAACCTTGTACAAACCTGTACACCCTTGTACACACTTGTACAAGCTTGTACACACTTGTACAAGCTTGTACACACTTGTACAAGCTTGTACACACTTGTACACCCTTGTACAAACTTGTGCACCCTTGAACACTTTTGTACACCCTTGTACACATTTGTACAACCTTGTACAAACTTAAACACACTTGTACAAACATGTACACACTTGAACAACCTTGTACACACTTGTAAAAACCTTGTACACACTTGTACAAGCTTGTACACACTTGTACAACCTTGTACACACTTGTACAACCTTGTACACACTTGTACAAGCTTGTACACACTTGTACAACCTTGTACACACTTGTACAACCTTGTACAAACCTGTACACCCTTGTACACACTTGTACAAGCTTGTACACGATTGTACACCCTTGTACACACTTGTGCACCCTTGTACACACTTGTACACCCTTGTACACACTTGTACAACCTTTTACAAACTTGTACATTCTTGTACATACTTGTACACCCTTGTAAACACTTGTACAACCTTGTACAAACCTGTACACCCTTGTACACACTTGTACAAGCTTGTACACACTTGTACAAGCTTGTACACACTTGTACTCCCTTGTACAAACTTGTGCACCCTTGTACACTTTTGTACACCCTTGTATACATTTGTACAAAAATGTACAAGTTTGTACAAGTGTGTACAAGTTTGTAAAAGGTTTTACAAGTGTGTACAAGGTTGTACAAGTGTGTACAAGGTTGTACAAGTGTGTACAAGGTTGTACAAGTGTGTACAAAGGTGTACAAGTGTGTACATGGTTGTACAAGTGTGTACAAGGTTGTACAAGTGTTTACAAGGTTGTACAAGGTTGTACAATTGTGTACAAGGTTGTACAAGTGTGTACAAGGTTGTACAAGTGTGTACAAGGGTGTACAAGTTTGTACAAGTGTGTACAAGTTTGTACAAGTGTGTACAAGTTTGTACAAGTGTGTACAAGCTTGTACAAGTGTGTACAAGGGTGTACAAGTGTGTACAAGGTTGTACATGTTTTTACAAGGTTGTACAAGTGTGTACAAGGTTGTACAAGTGTGTACAAGGTTGTACAAGTGTGTACAAGGTTGTACAAGTGTGTACAAGGTTGTACAAGTGTGTACAAGGTTGTACAAGTGTGTACAAGGTTGAAAAAGTGTGTACAAGGTTGTACAAGTGTGTACAAGGGTGTACAGGTTTGTACAAGGTTGTACAAGTGTTTACAAGGGTGTACAAGTGTGTACAAGGTTGTACAAGTGTGTACAAGGTTGTACAAGTGTGTACTATGTTGTACAAGGTTGTACAATTGTGTACAAGGTTGTACAAGTGTGTACAAGGTTGTACAAGTGTGTACAAGGTTGTACAAGTGTGTACAAGGGTGTACAAGTTTGTACAAGTGTGTACAAGTTTGTACAAGTGTGTACAAGTTTGTACAAGGTTGTACACATGTATACAAGGGTGTACAAAAGTGTACAACGGTGCACAAGTTTGTACAAGGGTGTACAAGTGTGTACAAGCTTGTACAAGTGTGAATAAGCTTGTACAAGTGTGTACAAGCTTGTACAAGTGTGTACAAGCTTGTACAAGTGTGTACAAGCTTGTACAAGTGTGTACAAGCTTGTACAAGTGTGTACAAGCTTGTACAAGTGTGTACAAGGGTGTACAGGTTTGTACAAGGTTGTACAAGTGTTTACAAGGGTGTACAAGTATGTACAAGAATGTACAAGTTTGTACAAGTGTGTACAAGTTTGTAAAAGGTTGTACAAGTGTGTACAAGAGTGTACAAGTGTATACAAGGGTGCACAAGTGTGTACAAGGTTGTACAATCATGTACAAGCTTGTACAAGTGTGTACAAGGTTGTACAGGTTTGTACAAGGTTGTTGTGTACAAGGGTGTACAAATGTGTACAAGGATGTAAAAGTTTGTACAAGTGTGTACAAGTTTGTACAAGGTTGTACAAGTAAGTACAAGTTTGTACAAGAATGTACAAGTGTGTACAAGGTTTTACAATTGTGTAAAAGGTTGTACAAGTGTGTACAAGGTTGTACAAGTGTGTACAAGGTTGTACAAGTGTGTACAAGGTTGTACAAGTGTGTACAAGGTTGTACAAGTGTGTACAAGGTTGTACAAGTGTGTACAAGGTTGTACAAGTGTGTACAAGGTTGTACAAGTGTGTACAAGGTTGTACAAGTGTGTACAAGGTTGTACAAGTGTGTACAAGGTTGTACAAGTGTGTACAAGGGTGCACAAGTGTGTACAAGGGTGTACAATCGTGTACAAGCTTGTACAAGTTTTTACAAGGTTGTACAAGTGTGTACAAGGTTGTACAAGTGTGTACAAGGTTGTACAAGTGTGTACAAGGTTGTACAAGTGTGTACAAGGTTGTACAAGTGTGTACATGGTTGTACAAGGTTGTACAATTGTGTACAAGGTTGTACAAGTGTGTACAAGGTTGTACAAATGTGTACAAGGGTGTACAAGTTTGTACAAGTGTGTACAAGTTTGTACAAGTGTGTACAAGTTTGTACAAGGCTGTACAAATTAATACAAGGGAGTACAAAAGTGTACAAGGGTGCACAAGTTTGTACAAGGGTGTACAAGTGTGTACAAGCTTGTACAAGTGTGTACAAGCTTGTACAAGTGTGTACAAGGGTGTACAGGTTTGTACAAGGTTGTACAAGTGTTTACAAGGGTGTACAAAAGAATGTACAAGTTTGTACAAGTGTGTACAAGTTTGTAAAAGGTTGTACAAGTGTGTACAAGGGTGTACAAATGTGTACAAGGCTGTAAAAGTTTGTACAAGTGTGTACAAGTTTGTACAAGGTTGTACAAGTAAGTACAAGTTTGTACAAGAATGTACAAGTGTGTACAAGGTTTTACAATTGTGTAAAAGGTTGTACAAGTGTGTACAAGGTTGTACAAGTGTGTACAAGGTTGTACAAGTGTGTACAAGGTTGTACAAGTGTGTACAAGCTTGTACAAGTGTGTACAAGGTTGTACAAGTGTGTACAAGGTTGTACAAGTGTGTACAAGGTTGTACAAGTGTGTACAAGGTTGTACAAGTGTGTACAAGTTTGTACAAGTGTGTACAAGTTTGTACAAGGTTGTACAAATGTGTACAAGGGTGTACAAAAGTGTACAAGGGTGCACAAGTTTGTACAAGGGTGTACAAGTGTGTACAAGGTTGTACAAGTGTGTACAAGCTTGTACAAGGGTTTACAGGTTTGTACAAGGTTGAACAAGTGTGTACAAGGGTGTACAAAAGTGTACAAGGGTGCACAAGTTTGTACAAGGGTGTACAAGTGTGTACAAGCTTGTACAAGTGTGTACAAGCTTGTACAAGGGTTTACAGGTTTGTACAAGGTTGTACAAGTGTGTACAAGGTTGTACAAGTATGTACAAGAATGTACAAGTTTGTACAAGTGTGTACAAGTTTGTAAAAGGTTGTACAAGTGTGTACAAGGGTGTACAAATGTGTACAAGGATGTAAAAGTGTGTACAAGTGTGTACAAGTTTGTACAAGGTTGTACAAGTGTGTACAAGTTTGTACAAGGTTGTACAAATTTGTACAAGTGTGTACAAGGTTGTACAAGTGTGTACAAGGGTGTACAAGTTTGTACAAGTGTGTACAAGTTTGTACAAGGTTGTACACGTGTGTACAAGGTTTTACAATTGTGTACAAGGTTGTACAAGTGTGTACAAGGTTGTACAAGTGTGTACAAGGTTGTACAAGTGTGTACAAGGTTGTATAAGTGTGTACAAGGTTGTACAAGTGTACACAAGTTTGTACAAGGGTGTACAAGTATGTACAAGAATGTACAAGTTTGTACAAGTGTGTACAAGTTTGTAAAAGGTTGTACAAGTGTGTACAAGGGTGTACAAGTGTGTACAAGGTTGTACAAGTGTGTACAAGCTTGAACAAGTGTGTACAAGGTTGTACAAGTGTGTACAAGGTTGTACAAGTGTGTACAAGGTTGCACAAGTGTGTACAAGAGTGTACAATCGTGTACAAGCTTGTACAAGTGTGTACAAGGGTGTACAGGTTTGTACAAGGTTGTACAAGTGTGTACAAGGTTTTACAAGTGTGTACAAGGTTGTACAAGTGTGTACAAGGGTGTACAAGTTTGTACAAGTGTGTACAAGTTTGTACAAGTGTGTACAAGTTTGTACAAGTTTGTACAAATGTATACAAGGGTGTACAAAAGTGTACAAGGGTGCACAAGTTTGTACAAGGGTGTACAAGTGTGTACAAGCTTGTACAAGTGTGTACAAGGGTGTACAGGTTTGTACAAGGTTGTACAAGTGTTTACAAGGGTGTACAAGTATGTACAAGAATGTACAAGTTTGTACAAGTGTGTACAAGTTTGTAAAAGGTTGTACAAGTGTGTACAAGGGTGTACAAGTGTGTACAAGGGTGCATAAGTGTGTACAAGGGTGTACAATCGTGTACAAGCTTGTACAAGTGTGTACAAGGGTGTACAGGTTTGTACAAGGTTGTACAAGTGTGTACAAGGTTGTACAAGTGTGTACAAGCTTGTACAAGTGTGTACAAGGTTGTACAAGTGTGTACAAGGTTGTACAAGTGTGTACAAGGTTGTACAAGTGTGTACAAGCTTGTACAAGTGTGTACAAGGTTTGTACAAGTGTGTACAAGGTTGTTCAAGTGTGTACATGTTTGTACAAGTGTGTTTAAGTTTGTACAAGGTTGTACAAATGTGTACAAGGGTGTACAAAAGTGTTCAAGGGTGCACAAGTTTGTACAAGGGTGTACAAGTGTGTACAAGCTTGTACAAGTGTGTACAAGCTTGTACAAGTGTGTACAAGGGTGTACAGGTTTGTACAAGGTTGTACAAGTGTGTACAAGGGTGTACAAGTATGTACAAGAATGTAAAATTTTGTACAAGTGTGTACAAGGGTGTACAAGTGTGTACAAGGTTGTAAAAGTGTGTACAAGGTTTTACAATTGTGTACAAAGGTTGTACAAGTGTGTACAAGGTTGTACAAGTGTGTACGAGGTTGTACAAGTGTGTACGAGGTTGTACAAGTGTGTACAAGGTTGTACAAGTGTGTACAAGGTTGTACAAGTGTGTACAAGGTTGTACAAGTGTACACAAGTTTGTACAAGTGTGTACAAGTTTGTACAAGTGTGTACAAGTTTGTACAAGTGTGTACAAGTTTGTACAAGGTTGTACAAATGTGTACAAGGGTGTACAAAAGTGTACAAGGGTGCACAAGTTTGTACAAGGGTGTACAAGTGTGTACAAGCTTGTACAAGTGTGTACAAGCTTGTACAAGTGTGTACAAGGGTGTACAGGTTTGTACAAGGTTGTACAAGTGTGTACAAGGGTGTACAAGTATGTACAAGAATGTACAATTTTGTACAAGTGTGTACAAGTTTGTAAAAGGTTGTACAAGTGTTTTCAAGTTTGTAAAAGGTTGTACAAGTGTGTACAAGGGTGTACAAGTGTGTACAATGGTGCACAAGTGTGTACAAGGGTGTACAATCGTGTACAAGCTTGTACAAGTGTGTACAAGGGTGTACAGGTTTGTACAAGGTTGTACAAGTGTGTACAAGAGTGTACAAATGTGTACAAGGCTGTAAAAGTTTGTACAAGTGTGTACAAGTTTGTACAAGGTTGTACAAGTAAGTACAAGTTTGTACAAGAATGTACAAGTGTGTACAAGGTTTTACAATTGTGTAAAAGGTTGTACAAGTGTGTACAAGTGTGTACAAGTGTGTACAAGGTTGTACAAGTGTGTACAAGCTTGTACAAGTGTGTACAAGGTTGTACAAGTGTGTACAAGGTTGTACAAGTGTGTACAAGGTTGTACAAGTGTGTACAAGGTTGTACAAGTGTGTACAAGTTTGTACAAGTGTGTACAAGTTTGTACAAGGTTGTACAAATGTGTACAAGGGTGTACAAAAGTGTACAAGGGTGCACAAGTTTGTACAAGGGTGTACAAGTGTGTACAAGCTTGTACAAGTGTGTACAAGCTTGTACAAGGGTTTGCAGGTTTGTACAAGGTGAACAAGTGTGTACAAGGGTGTACAAAAGTGTACAAGGGTGCACAAGTTTGTACAAGGGTGTACAAGTGTGTACAAGCTTGTACAAGTGTGTACAAGCTTGTACAAGGGTTTACAGGTTTGTACAAGGTTGTACAAGTGTGTACAAGGTTGTACAAGTATGTACAAGAATGTACAAGTTTGTACAAGTGTGTACAAGTTTGTAAAAGGTTGTACAAGTGTGTACAAGGGTGTACAAATGTGTACAAGGATGTAAAAGTGTGTACAAGTGTGTACAAGTTTGTACAAGGTTGTACAAGTGTGTACAAGTTTGTACAAGGTTGTACAAATTTGTACAAGTGTGTACAAGGTTGTACAAGTGTGTACAAGGGTGTACAAGTTTGTACAAGTGTGTACAAGTTTGTACAAGGTTGTACACGTGTGTACAAGGTTTTACAATTGTGTACAAGGTTGTACAAGTGTGTACAAGGTTGTACAAGTGTGTACAAGGTTGTACAAGTGTGTACAAGGTTGTACAAGTGTGTACAAGGTTGTACAAGTGTACACAAGTTTGTACAAGTGTGTACAAGTTTGTACAAGTGTGTACAAGTTTGTACAAGTTTGTACAAATGTGTACAAGGGTGTACAAAAGTGTACAAGGGTGCACAAGTTTGTACAAGGGTGTACAAGTGTGTACAAGGGTGTACAAGTATGTACAAGAATGTACAATTTTGTACAAGTGTGTACAAGTTTGTAAAAGGTTGTACAAGTGTGTACAAGGGTGTACAAGTGTGTACAAGGTTGTACAAGTGTGTACAAGCTTGAACAAGTGTGTACAAGGTTGTACAAGTGTGTACAAGGTTGTACAAGTGTGTACAAGGTTGCACAAGTGTGTACAAGAGTGTACAATCGTGTACAAGCTTGTACAAGTGTGTACAAGGGTGTACAGGTTTGTACAAGGTTGTACAAGTGTGTACAAGGTTGTACAAGTGTGTACAAGGTTGTACAAGTGTGTACAAGGGTGTACAAGTTTGTACAAGTGTGTACAAGTTTGTACAAGTGTGTACAAGTTTGTACAAGTTTGTACAAATGTATACAAGGGTGTACAAAAGTGTACAAGGGTGCACAAGTTTGTACAAGGGTGTACAAGTGTGTACAAGCTTGTACAAGTGTGTACAAGCTTGTACAAGTGTGTACAAGGGTGTACAGGTTTGTACAAGGTTGTACAAGTGTTTACAAGGGTGTACAAGTATGTACAAGAATGTACAAGTTTGTACAAGTGTGTACAAGTTTGTAAAAGGTTGTACAAGTGTGTACAAGAGTGTACAAGTGTGTACAAGGGTGCACAAGTGTGTACAAGGGTGTACAAGGGTGTACAATCGTGTACAAGCTTGTACAAGTGTGTACAAGGGTGTACAGGTTTGTACAAGGTTGTACAAGTGTGTACAAGGTTGTACAAGTGTGTACAAGCTTGTACAAGTGTTTACAAGGTTGTACAAGTGTGTACAAGGTTGTACAAGTGTGTACAAGGTTGTACAAGTGTGTACAAGCCTGTACAAGTGTGTACAAGGTTTGTACAAGTGTGTACAAGGTTGTTCAAGTGTGTACATGTTTGTACAAGTGTGTTTAAGTTTGTACAAGGTTGTACAAATGTGTACAAGGGTGTACAAAAGTGTTCAAGGGTGCACAAGTTTGTACAAGGGTGTACAAGTGTGTACAAGCTTGTACAAGTGTGTACAAGCTTGTACAAGTGTGTACAAGCTTGTACAAGTGTGTACAAGGGTGTACAGGTTTGTACAAGGTTGTACAAGTGTGTACAAGGGTGTACAAGTATGTACAAGAATGTAAAATTTTGTACAAGTGTGTACAAGGGTGTACAAGTGTGTACAAGGTTGTAAAAGTGTGTACAAGGTTTTACAATTGTGTACAAGGTTGTACAAGTGTGTACAAGGTTGTACAAGTGTGTACAAGCCTGTACAAGTGTGTACAAGGTTTGTACAAGTGTGTACAAGGTTGTTCAAGTGTGTACATGTTTGTACAAGTGTGTTTAAGTTTGTACAAGGTTGTACAAATGTGTACAAGGGTGTACAAAAGTGTTCAAGGGTGCACAAGTTTGTACAAGGGTGTACAAGTGTGTACAAGCTTGTACAAGTGTGTACAAGCTTGTACAAGTGTGTACAAGCTTGTTCAAGTGTGTACAAGGGTGTACAGGTTTGTACAAGGTTGTACAAGTGTGTACAAGGGTGTACAAGTATGTACAAGAATGTAAAATTTTGTACAAGTGTGTACAAGGGTGTACAAGTGTGTACAAGGTTGTATAAGTGTGTACAAGGTTGTACAAGTGTACACAAGTTTGTACAAGGGTGTACAAGTATGTACAAGAATGTACAAGTTTGTACAAGTGTGTACAAGTTTGTAAAAGGTTGTACAAGTGTGTACAAGGGTGTACAAGTGTGTACAAGGTTGTACAAGTGTGTACAAGCTTGAACAAGTGTGTACAAGGTTGTACAAGTGTGTACAAGGTTGTACAAGTGTGTACAAGGTTGCACAAGTGTGTACAAGAGTGTACAATCGTGTACAAGCTTGTACAAGTGTGTACAAGGGTGTACAGGTTTGTACAAGGTTGTACAAGTGTGTACAAGGTTTTACAAGTGTGTACAAGGTTGTACAAGTGTGTACAAGGGTGTACAAGTTTGTACAAGTGTGTACAAGTTTGTACAAGTGTGTACAAGTTTGTACAAGTTTGTACAAATGTATACAAGGGTGTACAAAAGTGTACAAGGGTGCACAAGTTTGTACAAGGGTGTACAAGTGTGTACAAGCTTGTACAAGTGTGTACAAGGGTGTACAGGTTTGTACAAGGTTGTACAAGTGTTTACAAGGGTGTACAAGTATGTACAAGAATGTACAAGTTTGTACAAGTGTGTACAAGTTTGTAAAAGGTTGTACAAGTGTGTACAAGGGTGTACAAGTGTGTACAAGGGTGCATAAGTGTGTACAAGGGTGTACAATCGTGTACAAGCTTGTACAAGTGTGTACAAGGGTGTACAGGTTTGTACAAGGTTGTACAAGTGTGTACAAGGTTGTACAAGTGTGTACAAGCTTGTACAAGTGTGTACAAGGTTGTACAAGTGTGTACAAGGTTGTACAAGTGTGTACAAGGTTGTACAAGTGTGTACAAGGTTGTACAAGTGTGTACAAGCTTGTACAAGTGTGTACAAGGTTTGTACAAGTGTGTACAAGGTTGTTCAAGTGTGTACATGTTTGTACAAGTGTGTTTAAGTTTGTACAAGGTTGTACAAATGTGTACAAGGGTGTACAAAAGTGTTCAAGGGTGCACAAGTTTGTACAAGGGTGTACAAGTGTGTACAAGCTTGTACAAGTGTGTACAAGCTTGTACAAGTGTGTACAAGGGTGTACAGGTTTGTACAAGGTTGTACAAGTGTGTACAAGGGTGTACAAGTATGTACAAGAATGTAAAATTTTGTACAAGTGTGTACAAGGGTGTACAAGTGTGTACAAGGTTGTAAAAGTGTGTACAAGGTTTTACAATTGTGTACAAAGGTTGTACAAGTGTGTACAAGGTTGTACAAGTGTGTACGAGGTTGTACAAGTGTGTACGAGGTTGTACAAGTGTGTACAAGGTTGTACAAGTGTGTACAAGGTTGTACAAGTGTGTACAAGGTTGTACAAGTGTACACAAGTTTGTACAAGTGTGTACAAGTTTGTACAAGTGTGTACAAGTTTGTACAAGTGTGTACAAGTTTGTACAAGGTTGTACAAATGTGTACAAGGGTGTACAAAAGTGTACAAGGGTGCACAAGTTTGTACAAGGGTGTACAAGTGTGTACAAGCTTGTACAAGTGTGTACAAGCTTGTACAAGTGTGTACAAGGGTGTACAGGTTTGTACAAGGTTGTACAAGTGTGTACAAGGGTGTACAAGTATGTACAAGAATGTACAATTTTGTACAAGTGTGTACAAGTTTGTAAAAGGTTGTACAAGTGTTTTCAAGTTTGTAAAAGGTTGTACAAGTGTGTACAAGGGTGTACAAGTGTGTACAATGGTGCACAAGTGTGTACAAGGGTGTACAATCGTGTACAAGCTTGTACAAGTGTGTACAAGGGTGTACAGGTTTGTACAAGGTTGTACAAGTGTGTACAAGAGTGTACAAATGTGTACAAGGCTGTAAAAGTTTGTACAAGTGTGTACAAGTTTGTACAAGGTTGTACAAGTAAGTACAAGTTTGTACAAGAATGTACAAGTGTGTACAAGGTTTTACAATTGTGTAAAAGGTTGTACAAGTGTGTACAAGGTTGTACAAGTGTGTACAAGGTTGTACAAGTGTGTACAAGCTTGTACAAGTGTGTACAAGGTTGTACAAGTGTGTACAAGGTTGTACAAGTGTGTACAAGGTTGTACAAGTGTGTACAAGGTTGTACAAGTGTGTACAAGTTTGTACAAGTGTGTACAAGTTTGTACAAGGTTGTACAAATGTGTACAAGGGTGTACAAAAGTGTACAAGGGTGCACAAGTTTGTACAAGGGTGTACAAGTGTGTACAAGCTTGTACAAGTGTGTACAAGCTTGTACAAGGGTTTACAGGTTTGTACAAGGTGAACAAGTGTGTACAAGGGTGTACAAAAGTGTACAAGGGTGCACAAGTTTGTACAAGGGTGTACAAGTGTGTACAAGCTTGTACAAGTGTGTACAAGCTTGTACAAGGGTTTACAGGTTTGTACAAGGTTGTACAAGTGTGTACAAGGTTGTACAAGTATGTACAAGAATGTACAAGTTTGTACAAGTGTGTACAAGTTTGTAAAAGGTTGTACAAGTGTGTACAAGGGTGTACAAATGTGTACAAGGATGTAAAAGTGTGTACAAGTGTGTACAAGTTTGTACAAGGTTGTACAAGTGTGTACAAGTTTGTACAAGGTTGTACAAATTTGTACAAGTGTGTACAAGGTTGTACAAGTGTGTACAAGGGTGTACAAGTTTGTACAAGTGTGTACAAGTTTGTACAAGGTTGTACACGTGTGTACAAGGTTTTACAATTGTGTACAAGGTTGTACAAGTGTGTACAAGGTTGTACAAGTGTGTACAAGGTTGTACAAGTGTGTACAAGGTTGTACAAGTGTGTACAAGGTTGTACAAGTGTACACAAGTTTGTACAAGTGTGTACAAGTTTGTACAAGTGTGTACAAGTTTGTACAAGTTTGTACAAATGTGTACAAGGGTGTACAAAAGTGTACAAGGGTGCACAAGTTTGTACAAGGGTGTACAAGTGTGTACAAGGGTGTACAAGTATGTACAAGAATGTACAATTTTGTACAAGTGTGTACAAGTTTGTAAAAGGTTGTACAAGTGTGTACAAGGGTGTACAAGTGTGTACAAGGTTGTACAAGTGTGTACAAGCTTGAACAAGTGTGTACAAGGTTGTACAAGTGTGTACAAGGTTGTACAAGTGTGTACAAGGTTGCACAAGTGTGTACAAGAGTGTACAATCGTGTACAAGCTTGTACAAGTGTGTACAAGGGTGTACAGGTTTGTACAAGGTTGTACAAGTGTGTACAAGGTTGTACAAGTGTGTACAAGGTTGTACAAGTGTGTACAAGGGTGTACAAGTTTGTACAAGTGTGTACAAGTTTGTACAAGTGTGTACAAGTTTGTACAAGTTTGTACAAATGTATACAAGGGTGTACAAAAGTGTACAAGGGTGCACAAGTTTGTACAAGGGTGTACAAGTGTGTACAAGCTTGTACAAGTGTGTACAAGCTTGTACAAGTGTGTACAAGGGTGTACAGGTTTGTACAAGGTTGTACAAGTGTTTACAAGGGTGTACAAGTATGTACAAGAATGTACAAGTTTGTACAAGTGTGTACAAGTTTGTAAAAGGTTGTACAAGTGTGTACAAGAGTGTACAAGTGTGTACAAGGGTGCACAAGTGTGTACAAGGGTGTACAAGGGTGTACAATCGTGTACAAGCTTGTACAAGTGTGTACAAGGGTGTACAGGTTTGTACAAGGTTGTACAAGTGTGTACAAGGTTGTACAAGTGTGTACAAGCTTGTACAAGTGTTTACAAGGTTGTACAAGTGTGTACAAGGTTGTACAAGTGTGTACAAGGTTGTACAAGTGTGTACAAGGTTGTACAAGTGTGTACAAGCCTGTACAAGTGTGTACAAGGTTTGTACAAGTGTGTACAAGGTTGTTCAAGTGTGTACATGTTTGTACAAGTGTGTTTAAGTTTGTACAAGGTTGTACAAATGTGTACAAGGGTGTACAAAAGTGTTCAAGGGTGCACAAGTTTGTACAAGGGTGTACAAGTGTGTACAAGCTTGTACAAGTGTGTACAAGCTTGTACAAGTGTGTACAAGCTTGTACAAGTGTGTACAAGGGTGTACAGGTTTGTACAAGGTTGTACAAGTGTGTACAAGGGTGTACAAGTATGTACAAGAATGTAAAATTTTGTACAAGTGTGTACAAGGGTGTACAAGTGTGTACAAGGTTGTAAAAGTGTGTACAAGGTTTTACAATTGTGTACAAGGTTGTACAAGTGTGTACAAGGTTGTACAAGTGTGTACGAGGTTGTACAAGTGTGTACAAGGTTGTACAAGTGTGTACAAGGTTGTACAAGTGTGTACAAGGTTGTACAAGTGTACACAAGTTTGTACAAGTGTGTACAAGTTTGTACAAGTGTGTACAAGTTTGTACAAGGTTGTACAAATGTGTACAAGGGTGTACAAAAGTGTACAAGGGTGCACAAGTTTGTACAAGGGTGTACAAGTGTGTACAAGCTTGTACAAGTGTGTACAAGCTTGTACAAGTGTGTACAAGGGTGTACAGGTTTGTACAAGGTTGTACAAGTGTGTACAAGGGTGTACAAGTATGTACAAGAATGTACAATTTTGTACAAGTGTGTACAAGTTTGTAAAAGGTTGTACAAGTGTGTACAAGGGTGTACAAGTGTGTACAAGGTTGTACAAGTGTGTACAAGCTTGAACAAGTGTGTACAAGGTTGTACAAGTGTGTACAAGGTTGTACAAGTGTGTACAAGGTTGTACAAGTGTGTACAAGGTTGTACAAGTGTGTACAAGGTTGCACAAGTGTGTACAAGAGTGTACAATCGTGTACAAGCTTGTACAAGTGTGTACAAGGGTGTACAGGTTTGTACAAGGTTGTACAAGTGTGTACAAGGTTGTACAAGTGTGTACAAGGGTGTACAAGTTTGTACAAGTGTGTACAAGTTTGTACAAGTGTGTACAAGTTTGTACAAGTTTGTACAAATGTATACAAGGGTGTACAAAAGTGTACAAGGGTGCACAAGTTTGTACAAGGGTGTACAAGTGTGTACAAGCTTGTACAAGTGTGTACAAGCTTGTACAAGTGTGTACAAGGGTGTATAGGTTTGTACAATTTTGTACAAGTGTTTACAAGGGTGTACAAGTATGTACAAGAATGTACAAGTTTGTACAAGTGTGTACAAGTTTGTAAAAGGTTGTACATGTGTGTACAAGGGTGTACAAGTGTGTACAAGGGTGCACAAGTGTGTACAAGGGTGTACAATCGTGTACAAGCTTGTACAAGTGTGTACAAGGGTGTACAGGTTTGTACAAGGTTGTACAAGTGTGTACAAGGGTGTACAAATGTATACAAGGATGTAAAAGTTTGTACAAGTGTGTACAAGTTTGTACAAGGTTGTACAAGTAAGTACAAGTTTGTACAAGAATGTACAAGTGTGTACAAGGTTTTACAATTGTGTAAAAGGTTGTACAAGTGTGTACAAGGTTGTACAAGTGTGTACAAGCTTGTACAAGTGTGTACAAGGTTGTACAAGTGTGTACAAGGTTGTACAAGTGTGTACAAGCTTGTACAAGTGTGTACAAGGTTGTACAAGTGTGTACAAGGTTGTTCAAGTGTGTACATGTTTGTACAAGTGTGTTTAAGTTTGTACAAGGTTGTACAAATGTGTACAAGGGTGTACAAAAGTGTTCAAGGGTGCACAAGTTTGTACAAGGGTGTACAGGTTTGTACAAGGTTGTACAAGTGTGTACAAGGGTGTACAAGTATGTACAAGAATGTAAAATTTTGTACAAGTGTGTACAAGGGTGTACAAGTGTGTACAAGGTTGTACAAGTGTGTACAAGGTTTTACAATTGTGTACAAGGTTGTACAAGTGTGTACAAGGTTGTACAAGTGTGTATGAGGTTGTACAAGTGTGTACGAGGTTGTACAAGTGTGTACAAGGTTGTACAAGTGTGTACAAGGTTGTACAAGTGTACACAAGTTTGTACAAGTGTGTACAAGTTTGTACAAGTGTGTACAAGTTTGTACAAGGTTGTACAAATGTGTACAAGGGTGTACAAAAGTGTACAAGGGTGCACAAGTTTGTACAAGGGTGTACAAGTGTGTACAAGCTTGTACAAGTGTGTACAAGCTTGTACAAGTGTGTACAAGCTTGTACAAGTGTGTACAAGGGTGTACAGGTTTGTACAAGGTTGTACAAGTGTGTACAAGGGTGTACAAGTATGTACAAGAATGTACAATTTTGTACAAGTGTGTACAAGTTTGTAAAAGGTTGTACAAGTGTGTACAAGGGTGTACAAGTGTGTACAAGGTTGTACAAGTGTGTACAAGCTTGAACAAGTGTGTACAAGGTTGTACAAGTGTGTACAAGGTTGTACAAGTGTGTACAAGGTTGCACAAGTGTGTACAAGAGTGTACAATCGTGTACAAGCTTGTACAAGTGTGGACAAGGGTGTACAGGTTTGTACAAGGTTGTACAAGTGTGTACAAGGTTGTACAAGTGTGTACAAGAGTGTACAAGTTTGTACAAGTGTGTACAAGTTTGTACAAGTGTGTACAAGTTTGTACAAGTTTGTACAAATGTATACAAGGGTGTACAAAAGTGTACAAGGGTGCACAAGTTTGTACAAGGGTGTACAAGTGTGTACAAGCTTGTACAAGTGTGTACAAGCTTGTACAAGTGTGTACAAGCTTGTACAAGTGTGTACAAGGGTGTACAGGTTTGTACAAGTGTTTACAAGGGTGTACAAGTATGTACAAGGGTGTACAATCGTGTACAAGCTTGTACAAGTGTGTACAAGGGTGTACAAATGTATACAAGGATGTAAAAGTTTGTACAAGTGTGTACAAGTTTGTACAAGGTTGTACAAGTAAGTACAAGTTTGTACAAGAATGTACAAGTGTGTACAAGGTTTTACAATTGTGTAAAAGGTTGTACAAGTGTGTACAAGGTTGTACAAGTGTGTACAAGCTTGTACAAGTGTGTACAAGGTTGTACAAGTGTGTACAAGGTTGTACAAGTGTGTACAAGCTTGTACAAGTGTGTACAAGGTTGTACAAGTGTGTACAAGGTTGTTCAAGTGTGTACATGTTTGTACAAGTGTGTGGGTCCACAAGTTTGTACAAGGGTGTACAAGTGTGTACAAGCTTGTACAAGTGTGTACAAGCTTGTACAAGTGTGTACAAGGGTGTACAGGTTTGTACAAGGTTGTACAAGTGTGTACAAGGGTGTACAAGTATGTACAAGAATGTAAAATTTTGTACAAGTGTGTACAAGGGTGTACAAGTGTGTACAAGGTTGTACAAGTGTGTACAAGGTTTTACAATTGTGTACAAGGTTGTACAAGTGTGTACAAGGTTGTACAAGTGTGTACGAGGTTGTACAAGTGTGTACGAGGTTGTACAAGTGTGTACGAGGTTGTACAAGTGTGTACAAGGTTGTTCAAGTGTGTACAAGGTTGTACAAGTGTACACAAGTTTGTACAAGTGTGTACAAGTTTGTACAAGTGTGTACAAGTTTGTACAAGGTTGTACAAATGTGTACAAGGGTGTACAAAAGTGTACAAGGGTGCACAAGTTTGTACAAGGGTGTACAAGTGTGTACAAGCTTGTACAAGTGTGTACAAGCTTGTACAAGTGTGTACAAGCTTGTACAAGTGTGTACAAGGGTGTACAGGTTTGTACAAGGTTGTACAAGTGTGTACAAGGGTGTACAAGTATGTACAAGAATGTACAATTTTGTACAAGTGTGTACAAGTTTGTAAAAGGTTGTACAAGTGTGTACAAGGGTGTACAAGTGTGTACAAGGTTGTACAAGTGTGTACAAGCTTGAACAAGTGTGTACAAGGTTGTACAAGTGTGTACAAGGTTGTACAAGTGTGTACAAGGTTGCACAAGTGTGTACAAGAGTGTACAATCGTGTACAAGCTTGTACAAGTGTGGACAAGGGTGTACAGGTTTGTACAAGGTTGTACAAGTGTGTACAAGGTTGTACAAGTGTGTACAAGGGTGTACAAGTTTGTACAAGTGTGTACAAGTTTGTACAAGTGTGTACAAGTTTGTACAAGTTTGTACAAATGTATACAAGGGTGTACAAAAGTGTACAAGGGTGCACAAGTTTGTACAAGGGTGTACAAGTGTGTACAAGCTTGTACAAGTGTGTACAAGCTTGTACAAGTGTGTACAAGGGTGTACAGGTTTGTACAAGTGTTTACAAGGGTGTACAAGTATGTACAAGAATGTACAAGTTTGTACAAGTGTGTACAAGTTTGTAAAAGGTTGTACATGTGTGTACAAGGGTGTACAAGTGTGTACAAGGGTGCACAAATGTGTACAAGGGTGTACAATCGTGTACAAGCTTGTACAAGTGTGTACAAGGGTGTACAGGTTTGTACAAGGTTGTACAAGTGTGTACAAGGGTGTACAAATGTATACAAGGATGTTAAAATTTGTACAAGTGTGTACAAGTTTGTACAAGGTTGTACAAGTAAGTACAAGTTTGTACAAGAATGTACAAGTGTGTACAAGGTTTTACAATTGTGTAAAAGGTTGTACAAGTGTGTACAAGGTTGTACAAGTGTTTACAAGCTTGTACAAGTGTGTACAAGGTTGTACAAGTGTGTACAAGGTTGTACAAGTGTGTACAAGCTTGTACAAGTGTGTACAAGGTTGTACAAGTGTGTACAAGGTTGTTCAAGTGTGTACATGTTTGTACAAGTGTGTTTAAGTTTGTACAAGGTTGTACAAATGTGTACAAGGGTGTACAAAAGTGTTCAAGGGTGCACAAGTTTGTACAAGGGTGTACAAGTGTGTACAAGCTTGTACAAGTGTGTACAAGCTTGTACAAGTGTGTACAAGCTTGTACAAGTGTGTACAAGGGTGTACAGGTTTGTACAAGGTTGTACAAGTGTGTACAAGGGTGTACAAGTATGTACAAGAATGTAAAATTTTGTACAAGTGTGTACAAGGGTGTACAAGTGTGTACAAGGGTGTACAAGTGTGTACAAGGTTGTACAAGTGTGTACAAGGTTTTACAATTGTGTACAAGGTTGTACAAGTGTGTACAAGGTTGTACAAGTGTGTACGAGGTTGTACAAGTGTGTACAAGGTTGTACAAGTGTACACAAGGTTGTACAAGTGTACACAAGTTTGTACAAGTGTGTACAAGTTTGTACAAGTGTGTACAAGTTTGTACAAGGTTGTACAAATGTGTACAAGGGTGTACAAAAGTGTACAAGGGTGCACAAGTTTGTACAAGGGTGTACAAGTGTGTACAAGCTTGTACAAGTGTGTACAAGCTTGTACAAGTGTGTACAAGGGTGTACAAGGGTGTACAAGTATGTACAAGAATGTACAATTTTGTACAAGTGTGTACAAGTTTGTAAAAGGTTGTACAAGTGTGTACAAGGGTGTACAAGTGTGTACAAGGTTGTACAAGTGTGTACAAGCTTGAACAAGTGTGTACAAGGTTGTACAAGTGTGTACAAGGTTGTACAAGTGTGTACAAGGTTGCACAAGTGTGTACAAGATTGTACAATCGTGTACAAGCTTGTACAAGTGTGTACAAGGGTGTACAGGTTTGTACAAGGTTGTACAAGTGTGTACAAGGTTGTACAAGTGTGTACAAGGGTGTACAAGTTTGTACAAGTGTGTACAAGTTTGTACAAGTGTGTACAAGTTTGTACAAGTTTGTACAAATGTATACAAGGGTGTACAAAAGTGTACAAGGGTGCACAAGTTTGTACAAGGGTGTACAAGTGTGTACAAGGTTGTACAAGTGTGTACAAGAGTGTACAAATGTATACAAGGATGTAAAAGTTTGTACAAGTGTGTACAAGTTTGTAAAAGGTTGTACAAGTGTGTACAAGGGTGTACAAGTGTGTACAATGGTGCACAAGTGTGTACAAGGGTGTACAATCGTGTACAAGCTTGTACAAGTGTGTACAAGGGTGTACAGGTTTGTACAAGGTTGTACAAGTGTGTACAAGGGTGTACAAATGTGTACAAGGCTGTAAAAGTTTGTACAAGTGTGTACAAGTTTGTACAAGGTTGTACAAGTAAGTACAAGTTTGTACAAGAATGTACAAGTGTGTACAAGGTTTTACAATTGTGTAAAAGGTTGTACAAGTGTGTACAAGGTTGTACAAGTGTGTACAAGGTTGTACAAGTGTGTACAAGCTTGTACAAGTGTGTACAAGGTTGTACAAGTGTGTACAAGGTTGTACAAGTGTGTACAAGGTTGTACCAGTGTGTACAAGGTTGTACAAGTGTGTACAAGGATGTACAAGTGTGTACAAGTTTGTACAAGTGTGTACAAGTTTGTACAAGGTTGTACAAATGTGTACAAGGGTGTACAAAAGTGTACAAGGGTGCACAAGTTTGTACAAGGGTGTACAAGTGTGTACAAGCTTGTACAAGTGTGTACAAGCTTGTACAAGGGTTTACAGGTTTGTACAAGGTTGAACAAGTGTGTACAAGGGTGTACAAAAGTGTACAAGGGTGCACAAGTTTGTACAAGGGTGTACAAGTGTGTACAAGCTTGTACAAGTGTGTACAAGCTTGTACAAGGGTTTACAGGTTTGTACAAGGTTGTACAAGTGTGTACAAGGTTGTACAAGTATGTACAAGAATGTACAAGTTTGTACAAGTGTGTACAAGTTTGTAAAAGGTTGTACAAGTTTGTAAAAGGTTGTACAAGTGTGTACAAGGGTGTACAAATGTGTACAAGGATGTAAAAGTGTGTACAAGTGTGTACAAGTTTGTACAAGGTTGTACAAGTGTGTACAAGTTTGTACAAGGTTGTACAAATTTGTACAAGTGTGTACAAGGTTGTACAAGTGTGTACAAGGGTGTACAAGTTTGTACAAGTGTGTACAAGTTTGTACAAGGTTGTACACGTGTGTACAAGGTTTTACAATTGTGTACAAGGTTGTACAAGTGTGTACAAGGTTGTACAAGTGTGTACAAGGTTGTACAAGTGTGTACAAGGTTGTACAAGTGTGTACAAGGTTGTACAAGTGTACACAAGTTTGTACAAGTGTGTACAAGTTTGTACAAGTGTGTACAAGTTTGTACAAGTGTGTACAAGTTTGTACAAGTTTGTACAAATGTGTACAAGGGTGTACAAAAGTGTACAAGGGTGCACAAGTTTGTACAAGGGTGTACAAGTGTGTACAAGGGTGTACAAGTATGTACAAGAATGTACAATTTTGTACAAGTGTGTACAAGTTTGTAAAAGGTTGTACAAGTGTGTACAAGGGTGCACAAGTGTGTACAAGGGTGTACAATCGTGTACAAGCTTGTACAAGTGTGTACAAGGGTGTACAGGTTTGTACAAGGTTGTACAAGTGTGTACAAGGGTGTACAAATGTATACAAGGATGTAAAAAATTGTACAAGTGTGTACAAGTTTGTACAAGGTTGTACAAGTAAGTACAAGTTTGTACAAGAATGTACAAGTGTGTACAAGGTTTTACAATTGTGTAAAAGGTTGTACAAGTGTGTACAAGGTTGTACAAGTGTGTACAAGCTTGTACAAGTGTGTACAAGGTTGTACAAGTGTGTACAAGGGTGTACAAGTATGTACAAGAATGTACAATTTTGTACAAGTGTGTACAAGTTTGTAAAAGGTTGTACAAGTGTGTACAAGGGTGTACAAGTGTGTACAAGGTTGTACAAGTGTGTACAAGCTTGAACAAGTGTGTACAAGGTTGTACAAGTGTGTACAAGGTTGTACAAGTGTGTACAAGGTTGTACAAGTGTGTACAAGGTTGTACAAGTGTGTACAAGGTTGCACAAGTGTGTACAAGAGTGTACAATCGTGTACAAGCTTGTACAAGTGTGTACAAGGGTGTACAGGTTTGTACAAGGTTGTACAAGTGTGTACAAGGTTGTACAAGTGTGTACAAGGGTGTACAAGTTTGTACAAGTGTGTACAAGTTTGTACAAGTGTGTACAAGTTTGTACAAGTTTGTACAAATGTATACAAGGGTGTACAAAAGTGTACAAGGGTGCACAAGTTTGTACAAGGGTGTACAAGTGTGTACAAGCTTGTACAAGTGTGTACAAGCTTGTACAAGTGTGTACAAGGGTGTATAGGTTTGTACAATTTTGTACAAGTGTTTACAAGGGTGTACAAGTATGTACAAGAATGTACAAGTTTGTACAAGTGTGTACAAGTTTGTAAAAGGTTGTACATGTGTGTACAAGGGTGTACAAGTGTGTACAAGGGTGCACAAGTGTGTACAAGGGTGTACAATCGTGTACAAGCTTGTACAAGTGTGTACAAGGGTGTACAGGTTTGTACAAGGTTGTACAAGTGTGTACAAGGGTGTACAAATGTATACAAGGATGTAAAAGTTTGTACAAGTGTGTACAAGTTTGTACAAGGTTGTACAAGTAAGTACAAGTTTGTACAAGAATGTACAAGTGTGTACAAGGTTTTACAATTGTGTAAAAGGTTGTACAAGTGTGTACAAGGTTGTACAAGTGTGTACAAGCTTGTACAAGTGTGTACAAGGTTGTACAAGTGTGTACAAGGTTGTACAAGTGTGTACAAGCTTGTACAAGTGTGTACAAGGTTGTACAAGTGTGTACAAGGTTGTTCAAGTGTGTACATGTTTGTACAAGTGTGTTTAAGTTTGTACAAGGTTGTACAAATGTGTACAAGGGTGTACAAAAGTGTTCAAGGGTGCACAAGTTTGTACAAGGGTGTACAGGTTTGTACAAGGTTGTACAAGTGTGTACAAGGGTGTACAAGTATGTACAAGAATGTAAAATTTTGTACAAGTGTGTACAAGGGTGTACAAGTGTGTACAAGGTTGTACAAGTGTGTACAAGGTTTTACAATTGTGTACAAGGTTGTACAAGTGTGTACAAGGTTGTACAAGTGTGTATGAGGTTGTACAAGTGTGTACGAGGTTGTACAAGTGTGTACAAGGTTGTACAAGTGTGTACAAGGTTGTACAAGTGTACACAAGTTTGTACAAGTGTGTACAAGTTTGTACAAGTGTGTACAAGTTTGTACAAGGTTGTACAAATGTGTACAAGGGTGTACAAAAGTGTACAAGGGTGCACAAGTTTGTACAAGGGTGTACAAGTGTGTACAAGCTTGTACAAGTGTGTACAAGCTTGTACAAGTGTGTACAAGCTTGTACAAGTGTGTACAAGGGTGTACAGGTTTGTACAAGGTTGTACAAGTGTGTACAAGGGTGTACAAGTTTGTACAAGGTTGTACAAGTGTGTACAAGGTTGTACAAGTGTGTACAAGCTTGAACAAGTGTGTACAAGGTTGTACAAGTGTGTACAAGGTTGTACAAGTGTGTACAAGGTTGCACAAGTGTGTACAAGAGTGTACAATCGTGTACAAGCTTGTACAAGTGTGGACAAGGGTGTACAGGTTTGTACAAGGTTGTACAAGTGTGTACAAGGTTGTACAAGTGTGTACAAGAGTGTACAAGTTTGTACAAGTGTGTACAAGTTTGTACAAGTGTGTACAAGTTTGTACAAGTTTGTACAAATGTATACAAGGGTGTACAAAAGTGTACAAGGGTGCACAAGTTTGTACAAGGGTGTACAAGTGTGTACAAGCTTGTACAAGTGTGTACAAGCTTGTACAAGTGTGTACAAGGGTGTACAGGTTTGTACAAGTGTTTACAAGGGTGTACAAGTATGTACAAGGGTGTACAATCGTGTACAAGCTTGTACAAGTGTGTACAAGGGTGTACAGGTTTGTACAAGGTTGTACAAGTGTGTACAAGGGTGTACAAATGTATACAAGGATGTAAAAGTTTGTACAAGTGTGTACAAGTTTGTACAAGGTTGTACAAGTAAGTACAAGTTTGTACAAGAATGTACAAGTGTGTACAAGGTTTTACAATTGTGTAAAAGGTTGTACAAGTGTGTACAAGGTTGTACAAGTGTGTACAAGCTTGTACAAGTGTGTACAAGGTTGTACAAGTGTGTACAAGGTTGTACAAGTGTGTACAAGCTTGTACAAGTGTGTACAAGGTTGTACAAGTGTGTACAAGGTTGTTCAAGTGTGTACATGTTTGTACAAGTGTGTGGGTCCACAAGTTTGTACAAGGGTGTACAAGTGTGTACAAGCTTGTACAAGTGTGTACAAGCTTGTACAAGTGTGTACAAGGGTGTACAGGTTTGTACAAGGTTGTACAAGTGTGTACAAGGGTGTACAAGTATGTACAAGAATGTAAAATTTTGTACAAGTGTGTACAAGGGTGTACAAGTGTGTACAAGGTTGTACAAGTGTGTACAAGGTTTTACAATTGTGTACAAGGTTGTACAAGTGTGTACAAGGTTGTACAAGTGTGTACGAGGTTGTACAAGTGTGTACGAGGTTGTACAAGTGTGTACGAGGTTGTACAAGTGTGTACAAGGTTGTTCAAGTGTGTACAAGGTTGTACAAGTGTACACAAGTTTGTACAAGTGTGTACAAGTTTGTACAAGTGTGTACAAGTTTGTACAAGGTTGTACAAATGTGTACAAGGGTGTACAAAAGTGTACAAGGGTGCACAAGTTTGTACAAGGGTGTACAAGTGTGTACAAGCTTGTACAAGTGTGTACAAGCTTGTACAAGTGTGTACAAGCTTGTACAAGTGTGTACAAGGGTGTACAGGTTTGTACAAGGTTGTACAAGTGTGTACAAGGGTGTACAAGTATGTACAAGAATGTACAATTTTGTACAAGTGTGTACAAGTTTGTAAAAGGTTGTACAAGTGTGTACAAGGGTGTACAAGTGTGTACAAGGTTGTACAAGTGTGTACAAGCTTGAACAAGTGTGTACAAGGTTGTACAAGTGTGTACAAGGTTGTACAAGTGTGTACAAGGTTGCACAAGTGTGTACAAGAGTGTACAATCGTGTACAAGCTTGTACAAGTGTGGACAAGGGTGTACAGGTTTGTACAAGGTTGTACAAGTGTGTACAAGGTTGTACAAGTGTGTACAAGGGTGTACAAGTTTGTACAAGTGTGTACAAGTTTGTACAAGTGTGTACAAGTTTGTACAAGTTTGTACAAATGTATACAAGGGTGTACAAAAGTGTACAAGGGTGCACAAGTTTGTACAAGGGTGTACAAGTGTGTACAAGCTTGTACAAGTGTGTACAAGCTTGTACAAGTGTGTACAAGGGTGTACAGGTTTGTACAAGTGTTTACAAGGGTGTACAAGTATGTACAAGAATGTACAAGTTTGTACAAGTGTGTACAAGTTTGTAAAAGGTTGTACATGTGTGTACAAGGGTGTACAAGTGTGTACAAGGGTGCACAAATGTGTACAAGGGTGTACAATCGTGTACAAGCTTGTACAAGTGTGTACAAGGGTGTACAGGTTTGTACAAGGTTGTACAAGTGTGTACAAGGGTGTACAAATGTATACAAGGATGTTAAAATTTGTACAAGTGTGTACAAGTTTGTACAAGGTTGTACAAGTAAGTACAAGTTTGTACAAGAATGTACAAGTGTGTACAAGGTTTTACAATTGTGTAAAAGGTTGTACAAGTGTGTACAAGGTTGTACAAGTGTTTACAAGCTTGTACAAGTGTGTACAAGGTTGTACAAGTGTGTACAAGGTTGTACAAGTGTGTACAAGCTTGTACAAGTGTGTACAAGGTTGTACAAGTGTGTACAAGGTTGTTCAAGTGTGTACATGTTTGTACAAGTGTGTTTAAGTTTGTACAAGGTTGTACAAATGTGTACAAGGGTGTACAAAAGTGTTCAAGGGTGCACAAGTTTGTACAAGGGTGTACAAGTGTGTACAAGCTTGTACAAGTGTGTACAAGCTTGTACAAGTGTGTACAAGCTTGTACAAGTGTGTACAAGGGTGTACAGGTTTGTACAAGGTTGTACAAGTGTGTACAAGGGTGTACAAGTATGTACAAGAATGTAAAATTTTGTACAAGTGTGTACAAGGGTGTACAAGTGTGTACAAGGGTGTACAAGTGTGTACAAGGTTGTACAAGTGTGTACAAGGTTTTACAATTGTGTACAAGGTTGTACAAGTGTGTACAAGGTTGTACAAGTGTGTACGAGGTTGTACAAGTGTGTACAAGGTTGTACAAGTGTACACAAGGTTGTACAAGTGTACACAAGTTTGTACAAGTGTGTACAAGTTTGTACAAGTGTGTACAAGTTTGTACAAGGTTGTACAAATGTGTACAAGGGTGTACAAAAGTGTACAAGGGTGCACAAGTTTGTACAAGGGTGTACAAGTGTGTACAAGCTTGTACAAGTGTGTACAAGCTTGTACAAGTGTGTACAAGGGTGTACAAGGGTGTACAAGTATGTACAAGAATGTACAATTTTGTACAAGTGTGTACAAGTTTGTAAAAGGTTGTACAAGTGTGTACAAGGGTGTACAAGTGTGTACAAGGTTGTACAAGTGTGTACAAGCTTGAACAAGTGTGTACAAGGTTGTACAAGTGTGTACAAGGTTGTACAAGTGTGTACAAGGTTGCACAAGTGTGTACAAGATTGTACAATCGTGTACAAGCTTGTACAAGTGTGTACAAGGGTGTACAGGTTTGTACAAGGTTGTACAAGTGTGTACAAGGTTGTACAAGTGTGTACAAGGGTGTACAAGTTTGTACAAGTGTGTACAAGTTTGTACAAGTGTGTACAAGTTTGTACAAGTTTGTACAAATGTATACAAGGGTGTACAAAAGTGTACAAGGGTGCACAAGTTTGTACAAGGGTGTACAAGTGTGTACAAGGTTGTACAAGTGTGTACAAGAGTGTACAAATGTATACAAGGATGTAAAAGTTTGTACAAGTGTGTACAAGTTTGTAAAAGGTTGTACAAGTGTGTACAAGGGTGTACAAGTGTGTACAATGGTGCACAAGTGTGTACAAGGGTGTACAATCGTGTACAAGCTTGTACAAGTGTGTACAAGGGTGTACAGGTTTGTACAAGGTTGTACAAGTGTGTACAAGGGTGTACAAATGTGTACAAGGCTGTAAAAGTTTGTACAAGTGTGTACAAGTTTGTACAAGGTTGTACAAGTAAGTACAAGTTTGTACAAGAATGTACAAGTGTGTACAAGGTTTTACAATTGTGTAAAAGGTTGTACAAGTGTGTACAAGGTTGTACAAGTGTGTACAAGGTTGTACAAGTGTGTACAAGCTTGTACAAGTGTGTACAAGGTTGTACAAGTGTGTACAAGGTTGTACAAGTGTGTACAAGGTTGTACCAGTGTGTACAAGGTTGTACAAGTGTGTACAAGGATGTACAAGTGTGTACAAGTTTGTACAAGTGTGTACAAGTTTGTACAAGGTTGTACAAATGTGTACAAGGGTGTACAAAAGTGTACAAGGGTGCACAAGTTTGTACAAGGGTGTACAAGTGTGTACAAGCTTGTACAAGTGTGTACAAGCTTGTACAAGGGTTTACAGGTTTGTACAAGGTTGAACAAGTGTGTACAAGGGTGTACAAAAGTGTACAAGGGTGCACAAGTTTGTACAAGGGTGTACAAGTGTGTACAAGCTTGTACAAGTGTGTACAAGCTTGTACAAGGGTTTACAGGTTTGTACAAGGTTGTACAAGTGTGTACAAGGTTGTACAAGTATGTACAAGAATGTACAAGTTTGTACAAGTGTGTACAAGTTTGTAAAAGGTTGTACAAGTTTGTAAAAGGTTGTACAAGTGTGTACAAGGGTGTACAAATGTGTACAAGGATGTAAAAGTGTGTACAAGTGTGTACAAGTTTGTACAAGGTTGTACAAGTGTGTACAAGTTTGTACAAGGTTGTACAAATTTGTACAAGTGTGTACAAGGTTGTACAAGTGTGTACAAGGGTGTACAAGTTTGTACAAGTGTGTACAAGTTTGTACAAGGTTGTACACGTGTGTACAAGGTTTTACAATTGTGTACAAGGTTGTACAAGTGTGTACAAGGTTGTACAAGTGTGTACAAGGTTGTACAAGTGTGTACAAGGTTGTACAAGTGTGTACAAGGTTGTACAAGTGTACACAAGTTTGTACAAGTGTGTACAAGTTTGTACAAGTGTGTACAAGTTTGTACAAGTGTGTACAAGTTTGTACAAGTTTGTACAAATGTGTACAAGGGTGTACAAAAGTGTACAAGGGTGCACAAGTTTGTACAAGGGTGTACAAGTGTGTACAAGGGTGTACAAGTATGTACAAGAATGTACAATTTTGTACAAGTGTGTACAAGTTTGTAAAAGGTTGTACAAGTGTGTACAAGGGTGCACAAGTGTGTACAAGGGTGTACAATCGTGTACAAGCTTGTACAAGTGTGTACAAGGGTGTACAGGTTTGTACAAGGTTGTACAAGTGTGTACAAGGGTGTACAAATGTATACAAGGATGTAAAAAATTGTACAAGTGTGTACAAGTTTGTACAAGGTTGTACAAGTAAGTACAAGTTTGTACAAGAATGTACAAGTGTGTACAAGGTTTTACAATTGTGTAAAAGGTTGTACAAGTGTGTACAAGGTTGTACAAGTGTGTACAAGCTTGTACAAGTGTGTACAAGGTTGTACAAGTGTGTACAAGGTTGTACAAGTGTGTACAAGCTTGTACAAGTGTGTACAAGGTTGTACAAGTGTGTACAAGGTTGTTCAAGTGTGTACATGTTTGTACAAGTGTGTTTAAGTTTGTACAAGGTTGTACAAATGTGTACAAGGGTGTACAAAAGTGTTCAAGGGTGCACAAGTTTGTACAAGGGTGTACAAGTGTGTACAAGCTTGTACAAGTGTGTACAAGCTTGTACAAGTGTGTACAAGGGTGTACAGGTTTGTACAAGGTTGTACAAGTGTGAGTGTGTACAAGGGTGTACAAGTATGTACAAGAATGTAAAATTTTGTACAAGTGTGTACA